>NC_052138.2:4012739-4313280 GCF_016086655.4 Lepeophtheirus salmonis | reverse complement strand
CCTATACCGCTTATTCCTTACTCCCCCCCCCCTCCCTCATCTTCCTATAATGCAATAATATTACTCACAGTTGAAGGTACTCCCTTTTTGGTTGGAACATACAAATATGTTTAGATATTTGTCCTAAATAATATTACCTAATTTATATTTTGTAATTATTCATCATGAAGTTTGTACAAAATACGAGCAATTTACTCCCGGCCAATTTTCCTCCATGGCAGTTTTCTGCGTACGCTTCAAAACATGCTGGTATTTGGCCTTAAACTGCCTTGGTTCCGAGTACTTTAGCTGTACCACCTGAGGACCAGATTGTATTTTAAGATATTAGAAGGGGTCCATAATGCTCAGCTATGCGGCTCTAGTGGATTCTTTTTACGATGCAATAGTGTGCAATGAAATTGCAAATTTTTTGAAATATATCTAATTTTTCAATTTACACCAAATTGGTTTGAAATACAAACCTATTTTATGTAAATAATATTTACTCATATGCAGTCGAACCTGTATTAAAAGGTCAGAGAATAGAAAATAAAAGAGTGACTGCATAGTGCAGGTGAACTCTCAAATTAGATTTTCTATTTTTTATCATTCTAAATTGGAATAATGAATATGACCGCTTGGTGTGGTAGCATCCTTAACACAGATGAGGGTTAGATATATATGAGTGATCAAACGCCTTCTTTTCTTCGGTCATTTCCTCTTGTTACGTCCTGTCCAGAGCGTCCGGGGATTGCACACGATAATATTGTCTTATAATTAAATTACTTACAATCATATTGCTTCACGATGATAATTTTATACACAATTAATTTGTACACCACGATTTTACCACGTAACGATATTACACAGAACGTTTTTGGGCGTAAGCATTTTACCATAACAATTTTACCGGATTAATGAATGAACAAAAAAGGAAAAAGAGCGATCCCGACTCCGTCTATACCTTGAAAACAACGTAAACAGATAATTTGGTCAGCTTCTTATACTCAATAATAATATTCTTGGGCGTGCACCAGGCACGGAAGCACTCAAAAATGACCTGCACGGCGTTGATATTCGGAGAACATCTCAACTACTTATCATTTATTCTTGTACAGCTTTGTCACTTTAATTTTAAGTGCACACTTTCATAAGTATAAATTTCAGGGTTGCCAAGATATTTAGCTTTAAAGTTGTTCCTGGATTTAATGTCCACTCCCTGAATAATTACTCCATATTGGTTTGGATAAATTTAGTGAAGGGAAAAAAATTATTTCATTCATATGTTATTGACTCGTCAAATCAGTATTAAGCTGTGAGATAAGAGAAAATGTAACTGGGATTACTTAGTGCAGGGTACCCTTTAACCCAAAAAGGATCATTGGAACATATACTCATATGTTCCATTTGAAACAAATGTGGATGTTAGGATAAATAACTTGTTGAACGAAAGTTTTACATCTAGAGTAGTAGCACACTGTTCAATATGTTATCGCTTACTCAATCATATAAAAAAATCAACCTGCGCAGAGTCTTGCATCAAAGTTTATAATGCAAGGAATGACGGTAGAGCTCAGGTATTTTTTATTTATTTAATCCACTTCTATGTAAGCTTTGGAAAAGAAAAAAATTATAATAGTATGTAATAGCATTTAACTTTTTTAGCCTGAGCTACTAATTGGTACGTATACGTGGCATTTGGAAGAAATTTTGTATCACCTATTCAGAAGATGGTACATATTAAATACAGGATATATATATATATAGATTTTTTTTTTGGGGTGGGGGCTTGGTTTTTGGAATTTTTGGAAAAAATATCCATAATTAACTTTCTTTAGAACAAAAATTAAAAAAACTACAGCTGTTCGAAAAAATTAAATTTTTTGGAAAAAAATTTCAAAAATTTAATCTTAAAATATTAATTTTTTTTCCAAAAAATTTCAAAAATTCAAACTTCTTCACTAAAACTTTTTTTTTTTTTTAATTATATCAAATTGGGGTTTTTTTTAATTTGCAAGAAAATTATTTGGTCCATGGAGGTTTCCTATTTTTTAATCATTCTAAAATTGAAAACTGGATATGACAGCTTAATGTGGTGACGCCCTTAATACAAGTGACCGTTAGACCGGACTATATAGGTATATTAGGTACCTACCGTCCTCATTACCTCGGTATTTTCCTCTTATTACGCCCTGTCTATAGTGTACAGGTACTTTTTATAAATTCAGGATAACACCTGTTTTTTGTGGGTTAAGTCGGTTTTCAATCAACTTATCCAAAATAAACAATTTTAGATATTTTAACTACGCTAAAAATCTATTTTTGTAAAATATTAACACCCCCATCTACCTATAAATCCATCACTGATCAACATGTGTTTCCCTTTTTGGACACCCTAGTATAGTCGTCAAATCCAGATGTAAGAAATTCAGATATATTAAAGTGAACTATATATTTTGTACAACATAAAACTTTTTCTTTCCTTTTTCAATACCAACTTCATTGGAGTTCTTCATGAGACTGAAGAATTCCTTTGAGGATTTTTTTGTAATTATAGGTACAAATCGTAAGCAATTCCCAACACTTTTGTTCTGTTTGTATATTTTTAAATTAATTTTGCATTGATTTTCAATCAATATGAAATCATGACTTCTCCAAAAAAATAATTTCACTCTAAAAATCCTCGATGATTTTTCAAAAACAGGATCTAATCAAACAACGGTTGCCCAGAAACGGGGAGTTACAGAATTACTTATTTACATAAGTAATTCTGTTAGTTATCTGGGTCAGAAATTTGGGAGTTTATCTTATAAACGGAACTATTTCTTTTATAACTTAATGGCACTACCAAAGCAGGACCACTAGCAATTTAGTATAGTATCGTTTTAAATGCTTCAGTATCTAGGTATCACTACATATAGTACCGATATACCGAAACTACATTAATGATTGATAAGAATTCCTCAGCCCACAGGCAAGCCAGAATAATTTTTCTCAATCTTGATTGTGGATTACATTTGTATTCTTCGACGAATTATTCTAATTAACCTTTTAGAAGCAGTCCAAAATACGCTTACCGTAGCCAAAATTAATCCTCACTTTAAAATAATGATAAATTAATAGATTTTATTTGAAATATGAAAATTGAGGCCAATATAAGTCAATTATATCAAATTCTTAACTATGGTTGAAATCCTTAAGTATCGTAACTCATCCGAGTAATTTAGGAACAAAGATTATAGAGCATTTTCACTGACGTAATGTATTGTGTCAAAGTAAGTCTTCATCAACTTCGTCAAATGGCTTTAAAAATAAAAAAAGAACGACCACTTTCATTGAATACTAGTTGATGACAATGATAAACTCTGTAATTAGATTTAAATTAAATTAATTAGTACTAAAAATTCCTGACAATGGCTAGATTTGTACATTATTTTTATTTTTTTAAATCGATTAGTTAACTTAATTCATCCATTTGTAATAGTTAATTTCTATCTACAACAAAGAAATAAGAAAATATATAACGATGTAATAGCGTATTTTTAATATATACTAGAGTCAAATGTTAAATAAGGCTAAGCAATAGAGAGATAATTTCTTATAGATGGTAAAGGTTTAAGTTATTTTATTTGTTGGGCCAATTTTGACATTCAATAGTTCATTATTTTCCTTCAGATTCATGTAAAAGGATTCATTGTGAGAAAATTTGGTTTTTGAGGGCCCCAAAATCAATTATGCTCTGTTGATAGATCCCGCAACATCCAGAACGACAGACGGTTGTCCACAAAGAGAGAGAGAGAGAGCTAATGTCCCCCACGTCTTTAAAATCAAGTTCCCGACCAGTAACATGCCCCTTGGGATGACTGAGAGCAACGGGAGTGTCATACACCCATCTTCTTTAAACCAGAAGAGAGAGTGGGCGCTGATAGATACTGTGAACTCCTGCCTGTCCAAGTGATACCTTAGGTATAAGATGAGGCCAATGGTGTGGAGTTCCTGTTTCAACAAGTCCCTCTCACAAGTCCAGCAAGACCCAAAAAATGTCCAAAGAAGAGAAGGTATCATTCTGACTCACAAACACCTAGCCTCTAACTGTCCCTATATGAATCCCATGGATAACTTCTTTTAGAGGGAGTTAAAAAGACAGATCTCTACCAAATCACACATCAGCATCAAGATCTTGAAGCCCTCCATCATTAAGTACTTGAACAAAGTCTCCCCCGCAGACATGGTCAAGTACTGCAGATCCTTTAAGTCTCATACCGAGCGAATTATTGGCGAAGATGGCAGATATATTCAATGATTTTTTTTGTTGTACTATTAGAAATTGTAAATAACATATAAATTCTTTATTTGCTTCCCTCATTGATAAAGAAGCGGTTTAAGGTGGTCCGGATTTACCTGAACGACCCTGTAATTGTAAGCCCTTGCTTGTCTGAGGACTGATATTGGAGTAATTCTGTGTAATGTCCTTGTTTACTATCTTTTCTTCCTCTTACTTTGTTATAGATGATTTTAGCTGATCTAATTAAACATCATGACGACTAAGCTCATCTCCTCAAAAACATGTTTCATATATAACTATGAAATATTGGGCTATACTCCAATATTGTATATGTAAAGTAAATAAAAAGAAAGAGGATTTGTCTCCTTTTCATTATTTATGTTAAAAATTGCATTTATATTGAATCACCAAACACATCTTTGATCCCTTTCGAAACAAATTTTAAAATATTATTTTGTTCTACTTATAGGTCCGTTATTAAAAGAGAGAGAGAGAGAGATAAAGAAGAAAAAAAGGCCCAACTAAAGGCCTATGAACCATAAAATGATTCCAAAATACAAAAAAAAACCTGTTTTATTGCGAATTAGGTAAATTACTCTTTTTATTTGAATCTTGATTCTTATAGCATATTATGAGTAATTAATAAGCTATACATTCAACTCGATTTTTTTTTTTCTTAACAAAAAAGGTATTCTTTCCACCTTCAATGTAATTGACCTTCAAATGCATAAATATGCAGAAAATAATGTGATTATTTCACTCGATAAAAGGTGGCTCAAAAGGCAATTGTGCTGTTTATTCAGAATCATTCTCCTCATACTTTTCTTATAGGAAAACAACAACATATTGTTGCTATTTTTTTTATAACAATCATTCTACTCCAAGTGCCAAATTCTTGGTGTGTGTAATATTTAAAGCCATAAATTAACATGAAAATCCATTAAAATCATCTTTTTTTTATCAAAAAGTCTAATAACGAGAAATAGTGAAAAAAATATACATTGAGACGACAAAGGGATTTCAATTGGCATTACAGGCATAGTAAGGCTGTTAGTAGATTAAAGACTTCTGTTTGCAGTAATGCACGGTACAGGGGCGTCCGTAGAAGGTGGCAGGCGGGGCTGTTTCATATTAAGGAATTTTTGTTCCTGACTAGAAAAAATCATATTTGATTTATTTTTCAATAATTTTTGGAGAATAGCCACATGTAATTTAATTTTGCAATTTTCCTCCAAAATAGAAAAAAAATGTGAGAAAATTCTATATTTGAAATTTAATCTTTGATTTAATTTTTTCCCTAAAAATGTTATATTTGAAATTTAATTTTAGAAATTTTGTTCCGAAATATTTATTATTTTGTAAACATCTGTGAATATGTGTTTTTTTTCGCAAAACTTTAATATTTGAAATTTTTTTCTAAACAGCTGTGCATTTTTGAAATTTTTATCCAAAAAATTTAATTTTTGAAAAATGGCTTTGGATTTTTGATTTTTTCCCAAAAAATTAAAAAAAATTAATAATACCTAAAAAATTTTATAATACCTTACAAATCAATTTAGTTATTTGTGAACAGTTGTAGATTTTTCATATTTTTTCAAAAAATTCCAAAAATCAAGCCCCCCCTAAAAAAAAAAAAATAATAATAATAATATATAATCATGGATAATACGCACTTGATGAATCGCTTTGGATTTTTGAAACTTTTTTCCAAAATATTAAAGTTTTTAACAATAGCTTTAAATTTTTATAATTTTTTTCCAATCAATTTATTTATTTGTGAACAATTGTAGACTTTTAATATTTATTTCCAAGAAGTTTTAATTTTTGGGGTTTTTTTCAACTAAAAGCAGCACCCCCCTCCCCCAAAAAAACAAACAAACCATTTTTATTAAGATACACGCCGGTACAGAGAAAAGATAGAATGGATTTACATATTCTTGGGTCTGGATCTGTTCAGATCGTTAGACGTAAATATTGGAATAATTTTATTTATTTTAGAAAATCCCTATTAGTTAATTTTTTTTTAAATTATTGCCATAATCCCTATGGACAAGTTGTTACATATAGTATATCTCGCAACCTCTCCTACTCCAACTATAGAATGATTATTCAATAATAGTTGATGATTATTCAATACTTAATAAGAACTAAATCAAATCCAACCAATCAATATTAAGAATACAGATTGGAGGAAACGGAGAAGAATTTTTCGACAGCTGAGGTAACCCCGTGTAGAATAACCACGGGCACCATAATATCTCACTAACGTTGATTGGTTGGGTAAGAAGGAGCTCTTATGAAGCTGTTAACAATTTTCAATAATGATTGAATAATGACTCCATATTTGGGTTGAATTGGCTAACTGCGTCCGCAGGAGGTGGGATGGAGAGTATGTACTGCCCCAAATTAAGAAATTTTTGTATTTTTACTAGAAAATTTTGTTATTTTTTTAGTTGAAATTTTGTGGAAAAAATTTAATAGTTGAAATTTTTTGGAAAAAAAATTAATAGTTGAAATTTAATTTATGGATTTTTTTTCCAAAAACTTTAATTTTCTGTGAAAAGGTAAGGATTTTTGATATTTCTCGCCCAAAAATTAAATATATATAATTTTTAAACATTTTATAATAGAATTTAATATATTTATAAATAGTTGAGGATTTTTGAAATTTTTTTGAAAAAATTTAATATTTGAATTTCGTTTCCAAAAAATTTAATTTGTCAAACTTTTTTGGAAGATTTTTTTAGCTAAAGATTATTTTAACTATTCCAAAAGATTTATTCTATTTTTGGTTTCTTTTCAGAGGAAAGGTTGTGTGATCAGGGGTGTATTTTGTGAAGAGCCAACCCTCTGCGGACGCCCCTGGTGATACACTGGTGATACATGTGCTCTGTGCATTTTTTTCTCTATTATCTAAATATATTATATATACAAGTTGCAACCAAAAATTTAGGTGAATAACTTTAAATGAAGGATTTACAGTACTTGGAATGAGGATCATGCAATAAGTGAATACTCCATGGATTATTCATAGATGAATCGTGTAATTTTAGACTACTTCAATACCAAATGACTAAGATATAAGTATTTTGTGGAATATTCACATGATACAGTTCAAATGTAACGGGCTATATTACTCTAAATACAAAGTAACAATGTAATTTTAATGGGTCGAAATGAAATGTGAGCATCAATTAATAATTACTAATTAGAATGACCAATGTTTTGATTAAATAGTGGGTATAGAGACGAAGCAATTACAACTCGTACAATGAACTTATACAAGTTACAACTCGTATAGACTTTGCAACTTCTACATAACATATTATGGACAGACAATCCACGTGGATATGACGCATTTTAATAATTTTTAGAGAAGTAGGATCTTTGTAATTTAATTACGCAACCTCGCTATCAATGATACGTGATGCGTGGAGTAATAATAGTTTCTTGCATTCAAATCGAATCTTTCAAGTTTGACTACATAACTATGTCAAATGACGATCTATTTTCTTTTTAAAAGGAAAAAAAATGATTCATTATATTCTATGTATACTCATGGATGAAATCTTGGGCAAGATACTCTCGAATCCTTTTTACGTTATTTTCAATATGCTTGTATTCGAGGGTGACAAAACTTTACTATTTTACCCGGAAATGCCTTCTTTTTACATCCTATGCTAGGCGTCCGGGGATTTTTATTTTGTTATGTATTTAATATGTCCTTTCTGGTTTTTATCTTCTTGTATATTCGTCTATGTATTATAAGTACTGAGTTTTACGTATTATAAATAGTATCGTCTTTTGTAAATATATTAGAGTATAATTAGAATACACATGAGCATATAAAGTGTGTAGTTTCATTCCTCCACGTTATTCTTCCTCTCATCTCTCCCGGTCATCCTGGATTTCTCCCACCTTATAAAGAAGTTTGACTCTCTCGTTCGTCAAGACGCAACATTGGCGACGAGGATGGGATCAGGATCACGTGACCTCCCTGCTGTGGGATTGTCGGCGAAGCTAGCCCTGTTTGAGTTGGGTAGCCCTTTTTCGTCGATGGGGAGAACGCTCGTTCGTCTGCGGAAGGCGGAGCAATATGGACTGTGCCTATGTTTGGGCCTCGTGGAGGAAGGAAGAGAACCTTGGTCACTTTCAAGAAGTGAAGTGTGTGTCCGGATCAGGGACCACATAATTAAAAATGGGTTTAGTCCTACACAATTTTGGTTCTCTACTGTTCCTACTCTCCCGTTCACATCATTGGCTAATGGATGTGGAACGGTGTCTCTTCTGGTTCATCCCGAGTTGGATGAGGGTACATCGAGCAAGATGTCTCCCAGGGACGAGCAGGGTGCTCGGGTCCTTAAAACCTCAACAAGGGTGAATGTTATTTCTCCCAGGGACGAGCAAGGTGCTCGGGTCCTTAAAACCTTTATGAGGAGTATTGTCCTCCTTTCTCCGGTGCGCGGGCTGAGAGCACGGCACGTCTATGGAGATAAACTTTTGCAATACAAGGAAGAATGTTTTGTCCTCGCCTGGACATGGATGGAGCGGATCTATAGGCTGCTGTTCATGGAGAGGAACCTATTTAAGCACCGCCATGGATTTGGTGCTTGGGGGGTGATGTTATGTATTTAATATGTCCTTTCTGGTTTTTATCTTCTTGTATATTCGTCTATGTATTATAAGTACTGAGTTTTACGTATTATAAATAGTATCGTCTTTTGTAAATATATTAGAGTATAGTTAGAATACACATGATCTAAAAACAGTGTTACATTATTCCTCCACGTGAATTCTTCTCCTCATTTCTCTCGATCATCCTGGATCTCTCCTACTATAAATAAGTTTGTGTCTCTCCCTCGTCAAGACGCAACATATTTCATAAACTTATGATATGTACAGTTTTTTTATCTAAAATATGAAAGATATCTCTTTCAAATTTGTTTTATTTATACTTTTGGTAATATTGTATAACATGAATGAAAAAAATATTAAAAAACCTTATAATCAAGGTCATTTTAGGGGGCAGGGCTTAGTGCCAAGGTACTCTTGGCAGTGGGTAGAATTTTGAATATGCAGGGCCCCTTGGAACAAACTTTGACTTCATCCAGATCCCCTATGAGAAGAGCAGTTTTAGCGTATACATTTTGTTGGTGTTGTAGACCTGAACAATTTTTTATTTATTTTCTCAAATGGTTATCTCTGTTCTTTCATTCTTGAAGAGAGAACATCAAAGCATTGAGTAACTACGAGTGAGTTTGTTCATGAAAATGGGGGAGTAAGACAGGGGATTTCTTGGGAAGTTATATTCTATATTACTAAAGCAAAGTGTGTCTGATCGCCCATGCCTAGCCATTTTTGACAAATCCAATCAAACAAATATGGCAATAGGACACCTACTTCTTGGACGACTATACCCCGTACGAGAAAGTACCTCCGCCATGTAAAGTCAAAATCATTCGTCCATATTTGTCAATATAAATTAAACTGGCGTCCATGGGAGTAGCTGGAGGAACTATAGTCCCCCCCAAAAAAAAAAAAAGTTAAGAATATTTCCTTTTTAAAAAAGGATTATGGAAATAGACCATCATCTAATCGGGCTTGCCAGAATTTTCAATCTAATGTATTGTATGGAATGTTGGGCAAAGCAGGCAGGTTTGATAAAACACGCAACCAATCATAGTTTATGACGTCACTATTGGTAGAATTTTCAATTTAATGTATCGTACCAACTCATGGGCAAGAAAAACAGATTTTGACGTCCTCTGCTCCAAGGTTAATAGAAATACAAGGTTAGGCCATCATGAAATCGGGCCTGTTAGAATTTTCAATCTGATGTATTGTACCGACTGATAGGCAAGACAGGCAGAATTTTACAAAACACGTAACCACTCCTCTACTATGACGTCAATAGTAAAAGCGTGGTGGAAGTTAAACATCAGTTGCACACGCTTTATGTTATAACCTTGTATTTCTATTCACCTTGCTTTTTACTATAAATTTTTTACGTGATTCCGGCAAATTATAGAGCAGAGCAAAAAATTTAATATTTGAAATCTTTAATGAAAAAATTTATTTTTTTTTCCAAAAAATGTAATTTTTGAAATTATTTTTCGAAAATTAAATTAAAAAATAAATACTATTTGAAATTTTTTCCAAAAAATGTAATTTTTGAAATTATTTTTCGAAAATTAAATTAAAAAATAAATACTATTTGAAATTTTTTCCAAAAAATATAATATTTTGTGAATAGCTGTAGATTTTTGAAAAAAATGAAAAACTAAGAATCCCTCCCAAAAAAAAAATATATATATATATATACATAACTAATTTTGCAGACGCCCCTGTATAGTTAAAGCAAAATTTGCCTGTACATTGACTCTTAATAACTCCCCTAGTAATATGACAATTGCCTGCGACTCTGTTGACAAATTTTAATTAGATATTTATGTACATAATTATATCTTTCCCTCTCTCTCTCTGTGAACTTGTTTCTTCATTATGAAGATCCTTTAAGCTGATGTTATTGTTGATTGTGGTATATTTATGAAGTTGGATCTCTTCAGGCAGAACATGAAATAGACGCTAATAATAATTTATAAATAAAAAAATGTTTTTCATATTTATAAATATATACAACATAGACATTTAGGGAAGACTGGGAGAGTTGCAATACTTTTTACTAATTTGCTCAAAGTTGATTTGACTTATAACCACAAAAAGTTAACACAACCTCAGATATTAGTAGTGACCTAAATCGTATGTATTTTTTAACTTGTACAATTTTTGGAGTATATATAATCTGATGAATGAATATTTTATATCTCTTCTGTTGTCATTATTATTTAATTCCTGAGTAGTGAACTTCCCTTTTTACTACATTCAGTTATATTCAAAACCTTAGTGAACATTCATTTGTGTTCATAAAAGACGGAGAGTAACCTTGAGGAGTTATAATTGTAGTCCCTTCTATACGGCTCAGTGTAGATTTAAGGATCGACATCGGAAGAATTCTTGCCAATATTTTTGATTATTCATTTATCCCCCTCCTCCCTTGTCACAGCTGATTGTAACCGAATTAATGAAACGTCATGAAAGCTGTGTTCCTCTCTTCGAAAACATTCTTTAAATTGACAGGGTTTCCATGTTGATTTTTGGTTTCTTTTTCTTTTAACATTCCCAAAATACACATAATCTGCATCACAACTTATATCACTTATATCTGTCAGTGGTTTTTTCCAGAAATTACATTTGAATGCGACTCCTCATCAAAGTTACAACTTCCCGTTGTCAGAGTTAAATAAATAACTAAGCCTTGCAATACATGTAACGACTAAAGGACTCTATTCAAAGAGCAGTCAAGGAAAAAATAAACAATTTAATCTAATCTAAAAAAAAGGAAGACTATGTTCCTAACGTAGTCGCCCTTATTCTTCTCTTTTCACTAGGGGGATACTCACTCCCCCCACTGGCTATGTGCCTAGCTTAAGGAACATGTATCAGCTTCTAATGCCAATCAGAATTGAAACTACTAAGCCCTACCTTTCTTGCCTTGAGTGTCCACTATTTACCAAGAGTCCTTAAGTTACAACCATTTTGTACTAAGCGTGGCAATGTATCACATTGCTGTTCTATTATAAGTCTGTTGTCATGAAATTGATTCCAAAAGAATCAATAGGTAATTCAATGATAAAAGTTACAACAAAACCCATTGAAAAACTGAGATTACTTCCTTTTTCATAATATTTTATATATTAAATCCTAGATTTAATTAATTATTAAATTATTTATCGGCATCTTAAGGCTGTAGTAAATTAAAGCCTTGAGTCTGCACCAATGAAACTCAGCTATGACAAAGAGTAGAACGACTATATACATTTTTATTAAGTTACAAGCTGGTCTAGAATTGGCAACGGAACAAGGGAGCCACTTTTAGCTTGATTTTTATTTTGTTGTTTATCCTGGGATAAATTGCTTTGACTTAAGAACTCCGATCCAGTAACGGATACAACTCAATTATTAATGTATATTAGTGTATCTCTGGGTATCAAAGTATATTTTAACTTTAACGTAGTTAGCAACAAAAGAAGTTGACTGGTTAACAAACAAATGTGACGTCATATTTATCTTTTTTGTGAGCTGATACCTTAGTTCAATCTTTTACGCATTTTGTTACCCCTATATCCAGAGATTAATAACAAAATCTGACACTTCATATTTCTGGATTTTCCCGGAAAACACAGCCATGTAGTGAACAACAGAGGATTTCAAGCGCCTATTTTATTTTTAGAGGCTTAACACAGATCCGTCGTTCTGATGATTTTGGATACTAGCAATAAAGATGACTTAACTGTCCTTGAATACAAGAATTTTGATCAGGCTCTAGTGTCCATGACCTGTGACCGGTTCAGAACCCGAATTGAGGCTGTTACTGAAGGTTCAGTACTGCATATATTTACAAGGGCGTCCGAAGGATTATAAAGATTTTTTTTGATTTTTTTGTGATTGTGTGTGGGGGGGAATACTTGGTTTGTTCGTATTTTCTGAAAAAAGAATCCAAAGAATAAATGTTTTTTGAAAAATTTCAAAAATCCAAAATTCACAAAAAATTTCAAAACATTTATTGCAAATATTCAATTTTTTAGTAAAAAAAAATCAAACAACTATAGCTATTTTCAATAAAATTTCATATTTTATATTTTTTGTTAAAAAATTTCAAAACTTTTATCGCAAATATTCAACTTTTTAAACAAAAATAATCAAAAATCTATAGTTTTTCACGAAAAAAAAATAATTTTTTGTTAAAAAATGTCAAATGTTAAATTTTCGGAAAAAATTTCAGAAATCCCTATTGACAAATATCAATTTTTTTAGAAACAAATGTTAAAAATCCACAGTTGTTCACAAAAAATTTGAAATATTAAATTTAAAAAAAAAAAAAAATTACTTTATTTACGTTTAACATTTTTAAAAATATTATAGTAAAAAGCAAACATTCTTATTTGGGGGTGGAGCTACACTGTGGACGCCTCTGATATAAGTACCAACGGTCTCTTGTTAAAACAGTCCTGTGTCTTCCCTACTACGATGCTATCATTAAATGCCTTGTTTTCCTTAACTCACTCACTCCCTTCTTCTCTCTCACTGAAGAAGGCCTCAATCGTATGATTGAGAAATGTTTGTTTTACATAGCATAATTAATGTTTATGTCATTATGTATGCACTAATTGCTACCGATTTCCTTCTCCAATATCTACAACTCTAGTAATAGGGATAAGAGTAAGTAAATCAATCCACGATGAGTGGATGGATGCATTTATTAGTGATAGGATGATTAAAAAAAAAAAAAAAAAAAACCCTGATGCCGATTCTTTAATATTTTATATAATAGTTCAAAAATAAAATTTTAATTAGACAGGATTGTATTTTAGGGGTTTAAAAAACAATTAAAAAACCCATCGGTATTCTTGAAAAGTTACCAAAATTCACAATGGTTTACAAAATATTAAATTTTTGAGAAAAAAATTTAAATAATCCAAAGTTCATCTCAAAAAAAAATAAAAAAATTGGAAAAAGATTCCGAAAATTAAATTTCTTATTTACATTTTTTGGGGAAAAAATACAAATATTTAACTTTTTGTAGAAAACTTTTAAAAAAATACATAGTTATTCACAGAAAATTAAATTAAAATAAGCAAAAATTGCATTATTTTTTTTTTTTTTTTTTTTTTTTGGGGGAGTTTATTTTTTTCATAACAAAAGTAGTAAATAGTTCAATGCCAGTTATAATTATACATGAGTATCGGAATTGGCAATTAAACATTATTTCCCCGATCCCGATTCTCCAATTCTCGATTCAATTAATCGTTCCATCATTAGCATTTATATAAAAAATCAGTTGCCATTTTGTATATTATCTAATCATTGCTCAACTTCTTCTTCTTCGTTTGTTCCAGCTCAAAGTATAAACTTTCACTAACACATTTTATTTTCTTCAAAATTGCTTTTAAGTATTACATCCGCTCTTTATTTTTAAACATTGACCTTTGATCTCTCTCTCTCTCGGGGTCATTAGGTACTCCTATTATTGAGGGATGTACCATTGGTTGTAAATCGTTAGCATTTTTCGGAATTGTATTAAAAAAATCACTGGAAATTAACATGGAAACCCTGATAGTTTGATTAATGCTTGTAGAGGAAATCGGCTTACTATTTATGACGTTTCATTAAATTAGTAGTGAGATAAAGGAAATAAAAAAAAGTCCACAGGGGTTGAGGTGGAGGATTTTTGCTAATTACTAGAATTTATGTTTGTAAGGATGAGAAAGTTTTACTCGAAAATACTTGTAAAATTTGTTTTCCAAAAATGTAATATTCAAATTTTTTTAAACAGCTTTTTAATTTCTTGTCAAAAAGTATGAATTTTTGATATTTGTTTTAAAAAATTTAATATTTTAAAATTTTCTAAAAAATTTAATTTTTCAATAAATTTGTTTTTGATATAAAAAAAAAAAATAATATTTGAAATTCAATTTTTCAAATTTTTGTGAACAGCTCTGAATTTTTGAGAAATTCCGTATATTAGATTTATTTGCAGAAAATTAAATATTTGAAAAACATTAATTATTTTTTTTTGTGAATAGCGAATGGATTTTTTTTTCAACATGATTCTAATAACCAAGAATCTGGAAAATATAATCCTGCGGACCCCTTTGCAAGTCTCACTCTGTATCAAGAATTACTCCATTTTTTAGCCTTAATTTTACTCCAACAATGACCTACACTAATAATTCCGCAACACATTCTCAGATTTACTCTTCGAATTTCACGAGCTAGTGATTAATCTCTTCAAGAATGAATGAAAAGTAGTATCTTCTTTACAAAATAAAAATTGTGTTCAAAGTTTCCAACAACAAATTATCAAGCACTTTAAAAGTTGCTTAGGATTTAAAAGACTAGATGTACCTCAAATATGAGATTTTTAGCTCAAATTAGCATACAAGTATGTCCGTCTAAGAAAATACAAATTAATATTTTTACATTTTCCTTGCATTTTTATTTAATTACTGTTTAGCTTAGGCAGTGCCGAAATAAGGAACTAATAAGTTAGGAGTCTAATTTTTTATTTATTTTTTAAAATATAAGAAAATAGGGACTTGCTGGAAAACAAATTCTTAAAAAAAAGATTAAAAGTATATTTATAAAAGAACCGAAATTCAAATAAAATATATTTTATTCTAGGTATATATCAAATCTACAGTATGAAAATTGAACGTAGCTATAAATATCTTGATTTTAGAAAATGTAATTGCTTTTATCTCAAAATAATACCTAATATCTATTTATGAATATTGTGTGTATTTTCGGCATGTATAGCCGGTCAATTTGCAGAATGTTTTGGTGGAGAGAAGTTTCAATCAGCTGTGACAAGTGAGGAGGCGGGGAGGAATTAATGCATGACTATTCATATTGCGAGCGAAGGTGTTTGAGATTGGGCCTCTGACATTATTAGATATGCTCCATCAAACTCATTTAAACACATTGTACATTGCAGACGACACTAAAAACTTTTTTGTAAGAGCATTAAAAAACAAGCTAGATGTTGTTAGCCTCAATACAATTTTGCTATAAACTTTTTGGGTCACGATGAAAAAATGTTAGTCAAAAATAAAGGTAAAATTTATTTTCGAAATAGTTTAATATTTCAAATTTTTTGTTCACAATTTGAAATTTTTGAGATTATTTACAAAAAATAGAATTTTTTTTTTTGAATAACAGTGAATTTTTGAATTTATTATAAAAATAATTTAATATTTGAATTTTTTTTTGTATATAACCGTGAATTTTTAAAGTTTTTCTCCAAAAAATTAAACTTTCCAAATTTTTATTCAAAAAAATTAAACTTTCCAAATTTTTATTTAAAAAATCAAATTTTCCTAATTTTTGAAACTTTAAAAAAAAATGTAAATGATTTTGGAAAAAAATTATTTTTCAAAAAATTTTTTTTTGCAAAAATTTAATTTTTCAACATAAGATATTTTTGCGAACGCCTGTAGATTTTGGAAAAAAATCTAAAAAATTTAACTTTTGCAAACGAAATACAAAATTATATTTTTGAATTTTTTTTTTGCAAAAAATTTAATTTTTCAATATAAGATATTTTGTGCGAACGCCTGTAGATTTTGGAAAAAAAATCTAAAAAATTTAACTTTTTGCAAACACCTGTAGAATTTTGAAAGTGTTTTCCAAAAAATTAGCTATCAATTTTTTTTTTCAATTTATGGGTTTTTTTGAAAATTGATATTGGCTTGTGAAACTTTTTTACAAAAATTTTAATTCTCCTTCCCCCCCCCCAAAAAAAAAAAATATATATATATTTATATTATCCTGCAATCGCTTTGTTTGTTGAAATTTTAAATAATTCATATATATTATTTGCTATCTAAATAAAAATATTAAAAGAAAGTCCAGGCCTACAGTTTATTCAATTACCCAGGACATTGTCAATTCTCTAAATAATTGTGTAGCAGAGTTTGCGAGTTTCTTTAATCATTGTCAATTCATGCTCATGGATTAACTCCATACACAACTATGAATTTCTCCAAAGAATATTTATCGGTGAATAGAACTAGGAATAAGGAATAAGTTGCTCCTTAACGAAGGAATATATTCTTTTCTTTTTTTAGAAAGAAAAACCGTACATACACCGTTATGAAAAGAAGGAAGCAAACAGATTCCTCTGTTGCTTTAGCCTTGAAGAAAACGGGACTCGTGTCAAAAAGGAATTTCAAGGGTATCTGGAAAAAGTAGGAGTGCAGAAGCAACAATAACAGCTAAGGAGATGGAGACGAGACGCTGGATAGACTTGGGTCAATGAACCACCAGCTCTCTCTCTCTCTCTTTCTCAATATATGTATATTATTAGGTTTTGACAATACAGTTAGTTATGGATGCATTTAAGAAGGATACCTTACATTAGGGAGGTTTTTAGTTCAACTTTTTTTCGAATTTCGATTACCACTAATTCGAAAGAGTTGTGATATGGTAAGGAAGTAACATATGCAAAATTTCACTTACCTACAATGTCCTCTTTAGGTAGGACATCTACCAAATGGTCCATTAAAATCTGAAGACATTCAATTTTAAAATTCAATAACATATAAATTATTGATTAAAAATAGGATTCCAACAAAATTAAGACCATATATAGATGTGTGTATAAGCTCTCTTAATCATTAAATTAGCCGCCCGTAGCGGCAATCATGGCTTTCAGGGGGTGGTAGGAGGCATGGCACCCGCTGCGGATATATTCCTCTGTCATGGAATGCCAGTGCTTGCTGACAGTGGCTTTGAAGGCCTCAGTATATCGATGAAAGACATTGCAGGCCTTCACGTCGACGACTACACATTTTAGGTATAGGCGAGGATGTTGTCATCACGGCTGTAGGGGGCCAAAAATGTCAAGAAAAAAAATAGTTTCAAAGAACTAAAAAGATTCATTCAAAACTATTTCAAAAGGGTCTTGCAACCATAGAAGATGGTTTTTTTTTCATTGCTGGTGTCAAAAGTATCCTCTCTACCCTCACAAGGCTATTTTCCCCACTTTCTTATAGCTCTCTGGACAGTCTGGCGATAAACCCCTATATCTCTTTTACTCCTCCGGGTCCAGTTTGGCCTTATTGACAGAGGCCTTCTTCTTCTCGTGCGTTTAAGACTTGCTGACGGCGTAGACATTGGTCCTCAAGCCCCCCAAATTGCTGTGAGTGCACGAATGGAAATTACTTGAACATACTCAAATGTAATTTTATCAACTTGTACTTAAGCTAGAAAGCTCAGAGGTTTTTTGTTTTGTAACTAATTGTTTATGCTTTAATATATCGAAATATGAATTAATTTTAATCACTCATTGAATTAGTAAGTGTTCAGATTTTAATGTACCACCTGATAATTCAAATTTTGAAAGGAAGAAACAGTTCTTTATCTCGTCAAAAAAGATTAAAATATAGGACTCATCATTATTTCACATAAATTAATGACGATAGACATTACTCTAACTTATAATAAATATTAAAAAGAGTTTTTTTTTTTTTTTCGAAAGCCAATGAGCAAAAAGAGAGAATGACATAAGAAAATCTTTATTTTCCAAAAATGTTTAAATTATGGGTTTAATGAATGTCTATCAAAATTATTTATAGCAAAATATCTTTAGTGTCCTCATAGTATCTATATTGACTGAGTAAAGATATTTGTATTTTTTCATAATTTGATCGAGAAGTGCGACCTCAGGATGACCACGTAGGGCAATGCAATTTTGCATAGGTAATTGTCATACCACATGAAAACTTTTCCACACTAGCCGTAATCGAACTTTAAAAAATGTTCAAATACCCAACCAGCCTAATGTATAGGGAAAAGGGAATTATTTATGTACGCACGCAGTACAAGGATATTTTGTCTGCTTCATCTGTAGATACAAAACAATTTCTATGCCCTGCCTTCTAGGTATACATATCAAAGAGGCCCTCAACATAACAAATGTAGCAAGAAAGAAAAAAACAAACAAAAATAAATGATCTACCATATTTTCCAAACGTTTCAAGTGCATCATCATCATCCACTGTTATAGACAATAAAATCATCTACATATTATCTTTATGTATAGGTACCTAGCTGTAAAAATGAGCACCTTATTCTCTTCAAGAAAGGAATAAATAGTTCATTCAACTCTCCTTTTTTTTATCCTTTTTCAAGTGAGGGGTTGTGGTGGACTGTGGGTAATGATTAGTGATGGGACGATTAATCGGAATTGGAGAATCTGTTGTTTTCCCCTGGAATCGAAGAAATAATGTTTTATTTTCGATTCCGATTTTTATTTCTGTCTGAAATTAAACTATTTATTACTTTTCTAAGTTATGAAAAAATAGCCCCACAAAAAAATTAAGGAAATTTACCCTTTATTAGAAAATTTTAATATTTGAAATTTAATTTCATTTATCAATTTTTTTTCCTAAAAAAAAATAATTTTTAATTTTTTTCCCCCTAAAAATGTAATTATCTTTGTAGCACTATTTATTTTTGAAATTTAAAAAAAATATATACATTTGTCAAATTTTGTTAACAAAAAAAATAATATTTGAATTTATTTTTCCTAAAAATGTAATTATCTTAGTAGAAATATATATTTTTGAAATATAAAAAAAAAATTATTTTTTCATCCTTTTTTGTCACAGAAAATTTAATATTTGAAAATTTAATTTAATTTTTGAGAAATTTAATTTTTTTGAAAAGCTGTGAATTTTTGAAAAAAAAAATCCAAAAAATTTAATTTGATGTGGATAGTTGTGGATTTTTGAAATTACAAATTGTTTATTTGTAATTTATATTTAATTTTCCAATTTTTTTTCCAATTATAGAATCGTCATCGGATTTTTTTTTTTTTTTTTAATTGTCCCATTCACTAGTAATAAATTCATAATATCATTATTATCAAAGTCTGTACTGGTTCAAATTGGTTTTTAAAAAATTACTAAAGATAGAATCGGGGGAAATCGTTCTTGGACCGAGTCTTAACACTACTTCTAACGGAGATATCAAAATATATTCCAACTGTTGCTCAACATTTTTTATGGCGTACTATGAGTACATACTCACCTGTCATTAAAAATAGACATTTAAACCCCTAAATGTATATTATATATATACCTAATCATCTTATTACTATAACGAATCATAAAAATGAACATATACACTAATTGCCACCTGATTTCAAAAAGCAATCATGTTTTGGTTGTATGTTTCGACATATAATCAAAAGGTGTAGTCGACGGGGGCTAGCATCAGGTTTGTTGGGTGGCGAAATGTGTCATAAAATATTCAAAAGAACTCAGAAGAGTCTTGTAAGGAGTTGATGTATTTCTTTCATTCTGTAAAAAGTGGCCTCTTGAGCCCTCATGGACTTGAGGGGATTTTTCAGGGCTGTTTTCTTTAACTCCTTTTTTTCGAGCGTGTTGTCCATTGAGTTACTTCTCTCTATTAGTGTTATGTCGGGCCTTATTTAGGACCGTAGTACAGTTTAGTCCAGGCCCACATGTCAGCCCTTAAAGAACATTAGTTAGATCCCTTGTTGAAGTTGATGAGGGTTTTTTTCCTTTTTTTTTAAACCATATAAATAATCAACAATATAATATATTCGTATTTGGCTTAATAAGCCATCGCTATTTTTTTGACAAGTTCCATGGACCGACAGTTGATTACCGGTCCCAATGATGGTCAGTCGGACAGATAGGTCCGGTCGTCCGACAGGACTGGGCTGAATAAATAAGGATCGAGAAGACACTTATCTCTATAGTAACTAAACTTTTGTCGACTAAAATATAATACAAACTTTTAAGGGTCACCCTCTGCATGTTACAGGACTTGCGTGTTTGTCCTTTACCCACATGTTCTTAGCTTTGGTCCTGGCGTAAATATGGCTTTGGAGAACAATAAAAAGTAGTGAAGAAATGAAAAGCTAAATGAACACCACTCTAAGATGTTTTCCTCTTTCAGGAGCTCAGGCGCTCAAAAATGAACTGAGTGCATAAACAGCTCTGATTTTCTGCTCAATCTCCAAGCCTGGTTTTTGATACGTCCCTTTTCCCGTTTAACTGTTTATAGCTTCTTCTTATTCATAACGAGATTTATGAATATTTGTCAGACAATATATGTATATTATTGTATAAATATATTATGTAGTCATAATCCGTATTTATGAGTAATATCATTATTACGATTGAATTCAAATCGGGAATTCTATTTCATCTTTGGAAAATTTAGAAAATTGAATGTGTGTTTGTTAAAAAAAAAAAGGATTAGGAAAAAATGAAAGAAAAGTCAAAAAGGTTGTTGAACTCGACTACAAATAAACTTACTATCCCACTCCAATAACTATAATTTAAAAGTACAAGATTACTCCCGCCCCCCTTCCAAAAAAAAGTTTATCAACCATCTCAATATCTTTATCATAAAAATGCTGGGGATCCAAAAGTTGCAGTAGTATGACTAAATTACAAAAATCGAAAAAAAAAAAAATTCCATTAATTTATTTCTGACCAGATGTGAATTTTTGGAAAAATTTTCCTATAAATCTAATATTTTAAGAAAAGCTCTGGACTTTTGAAATTTTTTTCGATAACAATTTCGATTTTCAACAATATTCCAGGAACCAAAAAATATCTAATCATGCAAACGCCATATTACATAACTGTCCTACTAGAAGATTTCCATTATTCAATCCACAATCGATGAAAGCAAAATACTGTTTGATTGGCTGAATCAGTATCAAGCCTATCATCACTATTCATATTTTCAGTTGTTTGGCTTGCGTTTTCCCCTTGTTCGAAGAAAAACTGTTTTTTCCTTCTCCCCCTCCTCCCTTGTTACAGCTGATTGTAGCTGATCTAATGAAAAGTGATGACAAATTAGCTGTTGTACTCCATATCATTCTTCAAATTTGCCAGGGATACCATGTTGATTTTTGGTTTCTTTTTT
The DNA here is from genome assembly GCF_016086655.4 of Lepeophtheirus salmonis. NCBI lineage: Eukaryota > Metazoa > Arthropoda > Copepoda > Siphonostomatoida > Caligidae > Lepeophtheirus > Lepeophtheirus salmonis. The sequence goes on along the minus strand of NC_052138.2, from coordinate 4,291,487 downwards.
TAACCCTTCGTGAGTGAACTGGGATTGTCTGTACCCCAAATTTGATAAAATTATTTTAAATATGTTTAAAATACATTTTAATACTTGAAACAGAATTCATATGCTCCTGAATCATCTTTTGGAAAAAATCCAAACTTTTGTTATTGCAAAAATATATTTTCTTGGAATGATTTGCAATTTATTTGTAATAAAGGTTTGGTGAATTTGATTAATTTGTTTACTTTTCTGTCGAATGATATCCGCTGTTTTCCAATATATGACACTCAATCTCATTTTAATGAGTACAATTTTTAGTATCAGAACTTTGTTAAAAGTAATTATTATTTATCATAGAAGTTTTAATCGAAAATTGAATTATAACATTTGTAACTGACTCTCATTCAATTGGCACATCATCATAAAAATGGATCACATTGTACAATATGCTGACTCCCTGAATAAATTTTCCAAGGACTCTGCCTTACTTTTTAAAACCGTGCTCCAAGCTGCATCGTAAAGAGTTCCGAAAAATCGCCATTACAACAACCATTGGATTGCCATCATGGGATTCATTGGATTCTTTATCAAACTCATTCATATAAATAACATCATTTTTGGATCATAAAACTTTTCAATCAAGGATACGCATTTTTTTTTTTATTTCTTGATCTTTTTGGAAATATGTTCAATTGGGTTTTTATTAACTTTCTCCCTCCTACCCATTTTTAGATGCAGCATTCGAACCCCACTCCTAATTATACTTTTAAGACACTAAATCGAATGTAATCAACTGCGTATCAAGAAATGCAATTTGCCTAATATTTGAATTAACGTTCATTAACGACGTCAAAAAAGACTGTTCACTAACGGAGGTTTAATATGCTCAAAATACACACGATTCATCACTAATTATAGGTGCTTGTTAGACTCTGGGTAGAATTGACAATTTTCCTTCCTTTGGACACATCTGAACCAGATACTTAGAGCGGTACAAGTTATGATAAATCAAGAATTTTTTTTTAGTTAAATTTTAAAATTTCAAAATTAAATTTCCAAGAAAAAAAAATCTAGTATTAAATTTATGGATTTTTTTTTCAAAAATTTGACTTGTTGACTCCATGCTGGTGAACGTTTATATGCATATATCACTAAAAAAAGGGATTGGACAATTTCGCCGTCATCTATACACCCTGTGTATGATGTGTACAAATTTCGATTTTGCAGTAGTTGTAATTTGTTTAAGAAAAATGAAATGAAATGAAAAATTTAAAGTACGTGTTATGAGGAGAATCTATATTTATAAAGCAAAGTTTGTCTGTAATTCTTTCTGTAATCTTTATAGTCATTTTTGACTAAGAAATAATAAAGTCTTTATATTAATTAAACAATGCAGTCCTTTGTCATGGAGCATCGATCGTGTGCATCATATGAAGAGTAATGATGAGGGTTTGCTCCGGAGCTTCAAGTGTAAGATGTAAGTCATTGTTTTAATTCCACCCTATATGTCCTTGCTACATTTGGAGTGGGATTAGTGTTTATTTCCATCCTCTCATGAATGCTTGCAAGTTATTTAATAAAGCGTAATTACAGCTTTGATAAACAAATATTTCAGGTAGCAATTACAAAAGAATATTCTAATTTCATATTTGTTCAACCTCTGATTATAGCCGTCCATCCCATCTGTATTCCTCTGAATCATTGAAAATCAATTTTCCAAAATGTACACGTAAAGGGGATGATATTATATTTTAAAATAAAAAAATTAACATACACAACTCAGCCACAATTAAAAACTAAATTAATAGAATATTTTTAATAATAATATAAAATGACGTTCCTTACATCATTCTTAACTTCTCCAGAATACATCTACAATTATCGCCTTTAGTTTATGATAATATGTAACCAACAAGGAAGGAAAATATCGATCCAAATCCGAAGGTGAAGTCCCAATCCAAAGAATTTTCCTTAAAAATAAATAAGGAGTTAATTCCATATTTTGTTTTAGATGCTATGATTACTTTTCTAAATTCCCTGCATCGCAATTCATTTCAAAAAGTACGCCGACTTGCCATAAGGGCTTTAGAACTCAAATTTTAAACATAAATACAAATTACTTTGATCTTGGATTTTTGTCATGTCATAATGTTTCATGGTGTTTAGCCCTAAAAATAGCCGACATTAAGGAATACTGACGTCACATGAAAACCGTTTTACATCTCTACATATGTACATTAAGATGTGTATCATTTTCTGTCAGGGAAATGTGGTTACTTATTCACTATTGTCTATTATTTATTAGTTATAGGTACGTAACTGTAGAGTTCACAACACGTTTACTCACACAAAACAAAAGGAAAACAGTCAATAAAGAGTCTTTGATATAAATTTCTTTACAAGTAAAACAGGTGTTAATTTTATATTAAAAACATAAAATATCTCATGTCTTTTAATAGACAAATAAAAATCCTCGTTTGACAAACAAAAAAAAATAGGTCATGGAAGAATGGAAAAGTGTTTTTTCTTCACAGGTTTTTATGAATTTTGTATTTTATAATGATGGTAGGGCCTCTTTCAAATTTCCCCATCAATACTTAGATACTGTTTTATAAGGATAAAACGTATAGCATTGTTAATTTTATTTACATTATTTTTTGATATGTGCAGTATTTGCATAGAAATATGTCGTCCGTAAACGCGGAAGCAAGCTACTGAGGGGTTCATTAAAATCAGAACTCTTTGAATTTTAAACTTCATCAAGATATAATTTATTAATTAGCAATAGAATTTCAACAAAGTTAATACTAAAAACAGATGTGTGTCTGAGATCTCTTAACCATTAATATAGCCGCCCTTAGTAGCAATGATCGCTTCCAGGCGGAGGTAGAAGACCAGGCACGCTCTGCAGATATAGTCCTCTGTCATGGTGCCCCAGTGCTGGGTGACAGTGGCTTTGAGGAAGTTGGTGTTTGGATGACGGACACTGCAGTCCTTGCCTCAACATGATCCAAAAAGATGTAGTCGAGGGAATTGGTATCAGGGCTGCAGGGGTCGCAAAAGTGTCAAAAAAGAGTGCAAAAGAACTCAAAATACTCATTCAAAAAAGTCTTGCAACCAAGAAGATGGGTTTCTTCCATTTGGGGGTGTCAAAAGTAGCCTCCCCACCCTAACAAGGCTCTTTCCACACAGTTTTTGATAGCTCTCTGGAGAGTCTGGTATTGAAACCTCGATATCTATTGCATGGGCCCCCGTGGACTTGACAAAATTGTCCTGGACTGTGTTTTTTTTTACTCTTCAAGTTCCACTTTGGCCTTTTTGACAGAGATTGATTACTCTCTAACGTTTCGGACTTGCTTACGGCGTAGACGGTGGTCCTCGAGTCGAGAAAACTCAGACACACAACTATTTATATTATAGATTTAGCTGAAATTAATTTGGGCGGCTGAAGATGCTACATTTGGGTGGGCTGAGCCCCTTTAGCCTACCCAAATTAAGGAATTTTTGATTTTTGGAAGTTAATTAAATATTTGAAACTAAATTTAATTTTTCAAAAAATTAATTTTTGTTAAATAACTATGAATTATTGATTTTTTTTCTCCAAAAGATTTATTTTTTTGTGAACGGCTGTAGAATTATAAATTTTTTTGCAAAATATACTTTCTTTTGGAATAGCTATGGATTTTTCCATAAAAACCAAGCTGACACGCATGCACTAGTTTGGGATTAATTAATTTGACTACAAGTTCTTTTGAGATAATGTTAAAAAAAGTTACTATACACCTGTTCTAGAGATTATTAATATGTATATTTTCATGAGGTCCATTACTTGACTAATTAATCAGAGAATATTTGCAAAAAGGAATTAAATAGCTTTAATCCTCGACTCCATTAATGTTCATTATACTAATTCTTATACAAATTATATGACTTTAATTATATTTGACCCCTCAAGATATTAGGTATATATAATGGTAGGAAGAAAATAATTGTCCTGGAGTGATTATCGATGCATTTTGCCCCTCCCCATGAGAAGAGAGTTTTATTTTTAGAGAGGCAAAAAGAGATATCATGATGATCACTGGAAATAGAAAAAGATATGCCTTAGAAAATGGCTTCTTCCTGACTGCTTCTACTGCTTAGAACCACCTATTCTTAGTTAACAATACTGACATACCGGGTGGAAACTTGAAACTTACACACTTGTATAGAAAAAAGAAAATTATACGTTCAACAAAGATATTTATTATTCTTTATCTGATATATATCCAATATCAAATTGGTTTATCCTATTCAGTCCCTATTGGCCACACAGATGGCAACAAGCCTCTTGTGAAAAGAGTTGCAAGTATTGCGTAATAAAGTTCGGGTCCTTGGCAGCCCACTCCTCGTCAACGTTTGGGTAACTGATGCTACAGGCCCTTCTCTTATTATGCAGCGAGGAAGAAAAGTCGAGGGCTTTGACGTCCGAGCTGTATGATGGCCACATTTTCTTGTCCCAGAAAACAATGTTGTTAGCTATGAAGGTCTGAGTAATTTTTGCAGTATGAGTAAGGCCCCATCCTTCTGAAAGACGACGTTGCTTCAGGGAAATTTGCCTGAACCCAATGGAGCAGGATTGAAAACGTCGATTCCATAGCTCCCGTGAGCTTGTAATCATACAGGAACTAGATCAGGGGCGTCTTTGTGGGCATCCGCATTAATGATGTGTTTTTTCTCGAGCCCTTCTTCCTCTCTCTGGTCTCCTTGGGGTATGCCCTCTTTTTAATATAGTAGATGTTATTTACGAGCCATTCCCGTCATCCTGGCCACTCCAGTTGGAGTGTTTCCCGCACGAAGAAGAGTTGATGCCCAAAGCCTTGAATCTCGCTCCGATGACTTTTCTTGTCCGATTTAAAAAATCAAAAACTGCAGGTGCTGGAGATACATCATCAATATAATAAAAGAGTATAAGTTTCAAGTTTCCACCCAGTAGAGTGAGGAAGAAGTGGAAAAACGCATTTCACCAAGGTCAAACTATAATAAAATAATACATATATATGCAGTATGTACTCTCCTAGCGCGCTTGTAGCACATTAAAAAAACCTAGCATGCACCTATGTATATATTTAAATATCCCATACTAAATGTTCAAATAATGTAAATTATAAATTGTCAATAAACATTGAATTCATCATTATTAAAAAGCAATAAAGTATGCTTAAATGAAACGTTTGTAGATACTTATCAAAATTCAATCACATACATATGTGGGCAGTCAAGACAAAAGCGAGCTGGAATGATAATATTCCTCCAAGAATGATTGTCAATTTATACGTAGATGAATTATTCTTATTTACCCAATGAGTGTGCCGTAAATTGCACTTAAAGTAGTCAAAATTGAATGTCACAATAAAATAATTAGAATGGGCAATGGGTAGAGCGGAAAACCTCTGCCTAAAATCAAATTGAGTTTTGTATCTTAACTTGCTCAAAAAGTTACGGTCGATTATGCATTTTTTACATTATGTGTTGACCTCTCAAAATTAAATGACCTTTCACTATGTCTATCTATAATCTTCGTACCATGTTTGATCAAAATCGATCAGCAACATTTGCCGTAATATTGGGCTGGGGGGGCTGTAACCCTCCCACTATATATTCAAAATTCTTATATTCATTCAATATTCAAATTTTTTTGCCAATAATATTTGAATTTTAGAATTTTTTTTTCTACAAAATTAAATTTCTTTTTTTTATGAATAGCTATGGATTTTTGAAAAAAAAATTTTAAAAAAAATCCGTAAAACGAGAAAAATTGACAGAAAAAATGAAGTAGATATGTATAGAGTACTTTAGCCTCTAGATTAAAGGACTTAATAAGTATTCATGGGGAGATGTGATTATGATAAACGGAGTGTAAGATTGAGGATTTCTCGAGAAGCTATCTTCTATGATTGTCAAGCAAATTTAGTCTCTTGGTCAACGCCTAATAACTCCGGGGCAATAAACTTGTAAAACCATATAATATAGGTATTATTTAGAATGTTTTTCTTCTTTTTAAGACGACGGGGAATGTAGTACTTTTTAATAGTCTTATATGGTTGCAGACGCAAAGTAGAAAAGAAAGAGAGTATGGAGGGTACAATAAGAAGGGATATGTCAGTCAATGCGGCGGCAGGCCTCTCCTTCATCAAGGATAGGTGTATCTATACATGTCTGACAGGGCGTTTCAAGCTCCTGAGAGGAGAAAACAACAAAAGTTATAAATATAATGTTATTCCTTGTTGCATCTAACGGTACAAGTTTCCCTGATGCATAATACATATAAATCATCCTTAAGTAAGGATGGAAGATGCCTATGCCCTGAAAGAACAAAGAAAGAGAGTAAAGGGCATGGCTAGACTTTAATACTAACATATGTATTATATTTTATAACTTAAGGGAGTATTTATAAAAAGTCCCTATATACGTCACCTTCTAGCATCACACAAAAGAATGTTTTAGTCCATCATAAATCCAACTAAATCTTTCATTCATACTTGGAACTGTACTTAAAAGATGAGAGAGTTTCTCCTAAAGGCAAAATGCATTTTATAGGGAATGAAAAGACAGTGACCTAATGTACTACAAATATATTTAATCTTACCTAGTGGTACACATATTATTATTTTCAATATTTTGTAGGAGTAAAATTTAAACAAAAGGTTTTGTGAAGACATTTATTTGACAAATTCATCCTAAAAATGTGCTCGGCACAACTTTTATTCCATATGTGAGCTCTCAGCTCTGATTATTGCCTCAATACGATGCTTAAATGAATTGGAGGTCGTGACTATGTTGTACGACTCGAGCTTGGTACACTCCTTCTCGATGGAACCCTCTAGAGACTGGTCAATCCTGTCAAGAGTAGCACACACCCTCTCTTCTAGAGGCGCAAGGATGAAGTAGTCCAAGGGGTTCGAGTATGGAGAGGAGGGTGGCCACATGTTGAGGTACGAAAAGTCCGGGTAGTTGTCTCTCTTGAAGGCCTGGATCTTAGCGGCAGGATGACTTGGGCCTCCGTCTTGATTGAAAACAAAGTTGTCCCCAAACTTTTCTCGGTTACAAAAGGTAGCACTTTCTTATCCAGAAGTTCGATGTAAGCATCTCTACAAAAATAGAAAGGCAGACTTCGATTGTGCTTGTCACAACACCCTGGACTATGATTGCTATGAATAAGTCCCTTGCACGGTAAGCAGTGGTATGGCTTTACCCAAGCTCCTTGGATATGGCCATAAGTACATGCCCCGTGAGAGAAGCTGCAAAATTTCACTCCTGTTTTTTTCAATTTTAATCCTTCTCGTTTGTTTTGTTTTTAATTGAGTCGAAACTTTACATAAAGAATCTTGAGTTACACAACCTATCTTCCATCGAGTTTGAAGACAATCGACGAAAAAATTTCGATCCTGTATTGTTGGATTGGTCTATAAAAACTGTAGTATGATCAGTCTGGTCCTCCTTTAAAATTTTGTCAGTCCTACGACCGATCCTTATTGTTCTTTTATGGTAACTCCAACAGCTGAAATAACGTAGTTAAACTACGTCATTTCACCTGTAGAAGTTTTATTTGAATCTGTTTCAAAAAGACAAAATACCTTAAGTTTAAAGTTTGTGGAAAGAACGTATAATGTTTAAGTATCATACGTTCTATCTATCATGCATTTAGCTATAATATTATGACTGAAGGACCTGGGACCGATCCATGAAACTCTGTATAAATGGAATAAAGATTCATTTTCCCAATTGAGTAAAAAAAAATTATTTTGTAATAAACAATACTATGTCAGAGTAAAGTAGGTCACCAATATATTGTGTTTAAGATTTTTTAAATGTCAAACTTCGGTTCGGTCTACAGTAATTTTTTCAAGGGAGATCCGTACTGATATTTTAATCCAGACCCCGATTGTATACAAATCTGGACCAATTGTTTAGATCTCAATATATCACAGCGTTACCTCACGAACACCCAAATAAATAATGTTCTTTGTGATCTCTTGTCGATGTTTCCGCTTCTTTTCGCCTAGTCAGTGTTATGAACGTCGATTGCTTGAATTAAAATAAGCTTTTGTTTAATTACTACGAACACTTCTAAAAAAAAAATTGAATAATAATTCAATGGTTGGGAAGAACTATGAACTGATTTTGGCCCTTTTCCAACAGTTTATTTTCGTATGAAACAACTTGTTATAGAACGATATATGAGTGGTTCAAATATGATTTATGCAAGTCATATTACTTTATATGACGTTTTTGTAGGTCCATATTCAAAATTTTCTAATACTCCTAACGTCATCTATAATTTCTCTATAGAATCGGTCAAGAAACCGATTCACACCGATTCCTTCGTTTGACTGATCAGAATTGAATTTTTCTTTCAGATCGGTACAAACCAAACTTCTCTAAAGGACCAAATTATTTCGATCTATTTAAAACTATAACGGTATAAGAGTGGTCTAAGATTTTCAGACCAAAACCAAACACTAAAACAAAGATTGTTTGTACATAAAAGGGTTTTTCCTTTCCTGGTGAACCGGCATATATTAGAATGTCGGAAATAAATAATAAATATTGTCAAATTTAAGTATTTCTTTTGGTTAAAATTTACTTTTTCTGTCCGCTAGAGGTATTATTATTTTCAAGCGTTTAGGAGAATAATTTCCTCTTCTCTCGTGAATTAGTCAAGTATTTTAATGTTTCTACTTTTATTTACTTCATTATTCATATACTTTTTGCTTGAACAATTATGGAGAAGGAATTATAATTCAAAATGATTTTCATTTACAGAATGGTCAGCAAGTTTCCAATTAGGAAGATATTTAAGATTTGATCCGCATTATTTTCTTCTTGCGACTTCTTTTGGATTTTTGGGAATGGGAAATTTAAAAAAGAGAACGTTTACTTGAAGCTTTTGGAAATTTGACTCAGTTCTATCCTTGTATCCCTGGACACTACAATGACCCATTATTTAGGAGTAATTTGTTTCAAATTTGCTTTATAATAATTTGTAAATATAAAACATTTAAGACTATAATAAATTATATATATATTATTACTTATTCAAACATATTAATACTATGTGCACGTACAATAAATAAATGGGTAAGATCATAGAAAAGCGACATCTTGCGAAAATATTATTACAAATATTGACCATACTATTTCCGAAGTTGGTGCGAGGGCTTATACCGCGACCTGGAACCCATCACTGCCGCAATGGATGCTACATTAATTATTAAGGAGCTCAGACACACGTCTATTTATAGTATTAATTTTGTTGACATTTTTTGTAAATTAATAAATGATATCTTGTTGAAGTTAAGCATTTAAAGTGTTCAGAGTTTAAAGGACCCATCGGTAATGGACGCAAAGCGTTCATATTCGGAAGACATCTTAAGGATTTTTTATTTATTCTAATTAAATTTTGTGAACTGAATCTGAGGAGCACACTTTGACAAAAATATGTAGATGTCATGGGTTCCATGATATTGAGGTCTAAACTTTTCCCAGATTTATAATCCCCACCCTGTATATATATTCAAAGAATCTCTCCCTATTTTATTTTTCTTCATTTACAAAAGACAGTTGTTGTCGGTGGAGGCGAAAGAAACAACCAACTTCACTAGGTATAAAAATATACACATATTTGCGGTCGAATTGTTTCCTGTACAAATCAGATGCTTATAGGTACACAACACATACAAAATGATGCATTTCATTTCCTCCTCTTGACCATGACGAGAGTCAATCGACATCATAATCATCATTGGTTTCTACGTACACTTCTTATTATCGTTTATCTTTAAATACTTATATCATATGCATGTTCCTAAGGGAAATATACCACGGATCCAGAAAAGGAAAACCAAGAGATTGGTAGCATTGAACTTTTGTATCATTATTACGTCTTAATGGAATAACATACCTATAAATAGAGTTGTAAATCATAAGCATTTTTTGTCTGCGAGTTTATTTGTTGTTGGTTACCTGAAGAGTGTTAGGTTTTTAAATTTCTAGAGATCTTACTATTATATTTTCATTCTTGAGAAGAAGCCATCTAAGTTAAAGGCAATGGTGTTCCGTACTTTCCCTTTACACAATTTTTGCTTCTGAACGTTTTGCCTTAAACCATTTTGCCGTAATCTATATTAATAAAACAAAGTTTGTCTTTCTGTATGTATACATGAATATATGAAAATGAGCGAACGGGTATATATAGACCTCCATGATGTATATTGATACATATATTTTGATCTTAGATGTAAAATTGTAGGCGTAAAAATGAAATTTTGCTGACGTGTCCATTCAAATCTGAATACTTTGAATTTTAAACTTTAACAAGATATAATTTATTAATTAGAAATATGATTTCAACAAACTTAATACTATCAATAGATGTGTGTCTCAGCTATTTTAATCATTAATGTAGCCGCCCTTAGCGGCAGTGATGGCTTCCAGGTTGCGGTCCACCAACTGCAGATGTAATACTTTGTCATAGCACCCCAGTGCTGACTGACAGTAGCCTTGAGGTCCTTGGTGTTTGGATGACAGACACTGCAGGCCTTCCCCTCGATATGCACCCAAAAGGATTGGTCGAGTGAAATGGCATCAGGGATGTAGGGAGCCAAAAGTTTCAAAAAAGAGTTCCAAAAACCCAAAAGAGTCTTGCAGCGGAGAAAATGGGATTCCTTCATTGCTGGTGTCAAAATTGGCCTCTCCAACCTCACAAGGGTCCTTCTATCCACTTTTTTGATAGCTCTTGGATGGACCCTTACGGACTTGAGGGGATTAGCCTGGTTGTTTTCTTTAAATAGTCTGTGCCCAGTTTTTTTTTTTTTTTTTGTTCGAACGTGTATACAGGGTGTACTGTATATAGTACTCCCTGATGTAAATCATATAAATATTTTTGATATAATAAATAATCTGAAATATTGCAGGTTTGTTCATATATAACAAGGGCACTGTTTCGGTTTGTTTTAGATCTCTAATGAATAACCTTATTCTTGTGCATTTTCAGTATATATTAAGATTTGAATTGAATAAAAACGCTAGTATATTAAAATGAATTTTGTTTGTTTTTATTAGTGATCACTCTAAAGACTAAAGGATTCATCAGTCATCCCAAATTGTAATTTTTTTTGTCAAACTCTTATTATTATGCTTTCATTCTTGAGGAGAGAACACGTCATACGAATTGACATATTATTATTGTATATTAGTTACGTGGAGTGTGCTCAAGAAAAATGGGGAGTAACACTGGGGATTTCTTGGGATTTATCTTCTATATTTTATTAAAGCAAAAGTTTTCTTTGAACCGGCTTCTAATTACTACGGACAATACCGTGTACTATAGGTTATTATTGTGTTAATTTTGATTGAATTTTCCTTAAGAATGTTTATCTCAAAATAGGTAATGTTTCGTAATGTTTGTGAAAGAAAGAAGGTTCACAAAGACTCTCGTTCCCATCTTTCTATTCGGATTCTAGATTGCCCCAACTGCACTAAGCTTTACAGTCTCTCACGTCTCTAGTTTCCTTGTGCCCTCCTACAAATCGATGTTTCAGTGCCTCCTCAAATACTTCTGACACGCGCCCTGGAATATAACGAAGTAAAAAAAACCCTGTTCTTGCCTCATATTATGATTCTTTGTTATTCCATAATTATTTTGCAATATAAACTATCCATCGTGTCGAATGATAATTGATAATGGAGAATTGATTAGCACTTTTTTTATTGGAATCGTAGTCGTGTTTACTTATTTCTCATACTATATTAATTAACAATTATATGATCTATTTTGTCTCAGGTACGAACTCATTACATGGTGAGATTTCAATAGTATGAGTTGAAATTTCAACATAATAACCACTCAATGCTTGTTATAAAATGCATTTTTTTGATTTAAAATTATAAAGTAAACATCAATTTAAGGCAAAAAAACAAAACAATGACTCCCTATTAAATCCTAAGGGTTACTCTACACCATTAATAAACACACCCATTTGTGATTCTATTTTATAATAAAATGTTCTATTACCAAGCATGAAAGAATAAAGATCACACAGGGGCGTCTGGAGGATTATATTTTGTAGAGGCTGGGTTTTTGTCCATAATCCTTAGTTATTCACAAAAAAATTAAATTTCATGTAGTAAATTTTTGGAAATAAAATTTCACAAATCCATAAGTATTCATAGGAAATTTAATTTTTTGGGAAAAAAATTGAAAAATTAAACATTTTAGAAAATAAATTTGACAAATTATTTTTGATAAATTAACAAAAAAAAATTTCAAATCATGCATTTTTCGGCAAAAAATTTACAGCTATTCACAAAAATTTGAATTTTTTATAAAAAAAGTCAAACATTAAATTTTTCAAAAAAAATTAAATGTTAAGAAAAAAAAAATCGTAATATTACATTTTTCGAAAAAAAATTTCAAATCATAAATTTTTCGGGAAAAAATTTACCATTATTCACAAAAATTCAAAAAAATTAAAAATTAAAACTTTTTTAGAAAAAAATTTCAAACATTAAATTTTTAGAAAAAAATTAAAACATTAAATGTTAAGAAAAAAAAAATTCTAATATTAAATTTTTCGGAAAAAAGTTTACAAGCTTCCACAGCTATTCACAAAAGATTAAATTTGTTGGAAAAAAAAATTAAATTTCAAAGATGATATATTTTTTTTTTTTTTTGAAAATTCAAATGTTAAATTTTTTGATAAAAGATTTCAAAATCTACAGCTATTTACAAAAAATTAATTTTTTTAAAAAAAGATTTCAAAATCCACAGCTATTCATATAAAATTATTTTTTTTGGAAAAAAATTTCAAAAATCCATTGCATTTCATAAAATCTAAACTTTAACACATAATTTTGAGTAAAATGTTTCCATCCTCACCAAAAAAATTTCAAGCAAAAAGCTGAAATGCCTTAATTTGAAGAGGTACTCCCAATCCCACCCCCAATGTTCGTCGCCACTTTGAATGCTTAGAAGATGTTATAGAACTCTTCAGGTTGCCAATTACAAAACTTGCACGCACAAGATGACTACGATTTACAAACCTACAAGTGTAAAAATATGATCTTAGACTTCTTGTAATTGCAACCTGAACAGGGTTTTTTTTATTTTCCAAAGTTTTTATCATCATTATTTTTACTATTAAGGAGATATAAACTTCCTATAAGTGTTGACGGTTATATAGATCATATAGGCCCATGTTTTTCCCTTCTTGAGTCACACTAATACCTAATTAGGTATAATTCATTTCCTTCTTTTAAACTATATAATACTGGTTCGTTTTTGTAGGAATACACCCCTTTCATGTAACTACGTCTTCATAATTAAGGGGGTCCATGCCAAGCTCTTTTTTTCTTTTTTTGCCTTTAAATCCATTGTTTCCTTATCATATAAAGTTTGATATTACTTGATTGATATAAAATTTAAAAAAATAAACATCTTCCCTTATCTTAAAACACAACATTTAATGACGACTCTATTTATTTTCAAGTAAAGAGGGAGAAATATTTATATAATCAGAGCAGATTCTTGGTATTACTTAAAAATAACTTAATATTGTAAAAAGAGAAAATTCGAATAGTTTTATGTTGGAAGTGCCATATGTTGTTCATAGCTGTGTGTTTTAAGTGCGTTGGCACTTATATGTGTTTACCTTGGTTTTGTACACATAGGTGGCTTTTATATATATATTTTTTTATTTTTTTAAATAAATATTTATTACGAATCAAATGAATATCATATTAGTATTTTTTTTTTTTTTTCATTTCTACTATTGAGACTTTATCAAATGAGATAATAGATTCAAATCATGGTTCTCAAAATTTAAGCACATCACTATTGATGATGTTGTTGATATACCCATATGTTATATGAAATCATAAATTTATAAAAAAATCTGTTGTTCCCCCCACTCTTTTATTGGCTTGAAAAAGCACCAAAGATGTTTTATCCGTTTTACAGTTATCCAAAGTGTTCCAATGCATTTTATAAGTGTATTATTGGGTAATGGTCAACCCTTTTTATGTAGACAAAGGGGTACTACATAAACGTTGTATATGATCTTGCATAATAACAGGGGCGTCTGTGAGGGTTTGGCTGTAGGGGTGTAGTCCCCTCCCCCAAAAAGATTAAGGATTTTTTTTTTACTTTTGACGAGAAAATTTTATATTAAAATTTTTAATTTTTTGTCAACTGCTATGGATTTTTTAGTGAATAGCTATGAACTTTTGATACTTTCTTTCAAAAATTTAATATTTGAAATTTAATTTTTGAATTTTTTGTAAATGGCAGTGTATTTTTTAAAATTTTTATCGAAAAATTAAATATTTGAATTTTTTTCCAAATAATTTAATATTTGAAATTTTTTTGTGAATAGCTATGGATTTTTGAAATTTATTTCCAAAAAATTTAATTTCTTGTAAATGGTAGTGGATTTTTAAAAAAATTTCTCGATAAATGAAATAATTGAATTTTTTTCCAAATATTTAATATTTGATTTTTTTCCCAAATATTTAATATTTGATTTTTTTTCCAAATATTTAATATTTGATTTTTTTTTCCCAAAAAAATTAATATTTGAAATACTTTTGTGGATTTTTAAAATTATTTTCCAAAAAGTTTACTTTTTCAAATTATTTTTCAGACAAATTTGAAAAAGCCTCCCCCCCCCTAAAAAAATTTATATATATATTATACATATTTTTCCGAAACCCCCTGCATGGACAATGTGTAAAGAAAAATAACAGTTTTGAGATTGTTATTGTTAAATGTAATATTGAGCAGGCAGTAAGTTCTACCAGTTTGCCATTTCTAATTAAGATTTCTAGTGTATGTATTTATATGTATATATATATATATCAAGCAAGGTTGTTTTTTTTGTTTTTTTTAGCTTCAGTGAAAAGTCCGGAGGATAATATTTTGGAGAGGGTTTTGGTTTTTGTAATTTATTTTTAAGAAATCCTTAGTAATAGTCAAAACATTAAGTTTAAAAAAAAAAAAAAAAATTCACAGCTGTTTTTTATTTGTAAATTATTTGTAAAAAAATTTCAAAAATCAATATTTATATTCAAAAAATTAGGTTTTTTCGGAAAATAAATGCAAAACCCACAGCTGTTGACAAAAATTATTTTTTTTGGAAAAAAATTTCAATTATTAAATTTTTTGGAGAAAAACTTAGAAATATATAGTTATTCATAGAAAATTAAATTTAATTTTCTGCAAAAAAAAATTCAAGTATTACAAAATATAAAAAAATTTCTTTAATTCGGGGGGATACATTTTATGTTTTCTATTCGAGAAAATACAATAAAACAATACTCAATTTGATGTTAGTTGGGGATTTTGCAATAAACTAAGAAACCAAAAAAATGCACCTTGCTTGTGTTCTCTATGTATTTTATCTCTATGCATAATATAACATGCAGCTGATATTAACAAGGGTCTTAATTCAGTAATATCATATGTCTTGCTAGCCTGTCGCGATATACAATAAATCGATTTATTGAACAATGAATTAAAATGATAAATAATTTTTTGTGGGCTGCAATAAATTCCATCCGCACGCTTCCATGTAATTGGATATCAAAAGTATTTAATCCGGTGTTGGCATGCCTTGCTCAGAATCTGAAAGACTAAAGAAGCTACAGATTTGCATATGACCTGTTGAGGCATTTGCTTTCAGTCATGTTTTTTGTTGTTAGTTCGTACTTTTTTTGCACAAAGATCCTAATTGGCAGTTTTGCCTGTATGATTGAGCCTAATGCTTATTATTTGTTGAAGTGGAATCTGGTTTACATCTGTTTTACTTAGTGTTGTATTTATTGTGTTTGGTTTTTATTCTAGAGAATTTTTGGTTACACTATTGTTTTTTTATCTTTTGTTAATTAATTCTGGATATTTTAAATGTCTTCCAGATGACCAGTTTCAGTGTTTTGAAAAAATAAAAGTCTATTGATCTTCGAAAAGGATATAATTGCATTATTCAGACATTATGATTATATAAGTTGAAAATATTGTCAAAACGGCAATAATATCGTTTATCGCAATAATTTATGGGGCAATTAATCGCACAGAAAAATGTATTATCGTGACAGCCCTATGTCTGGCTCCAGCATTATCGTCGCACTCTTTTTAAAATTTCAATCCTTGGTCAATATCTATCGATTAAGGCTAACGTGCTTGAGCATGCAGAGATCCCAGTAAGCAATATTATAAGCAATGAAGGGAATAATCAAAGGTGTTTACTAGAATTACTTCAATGTCGATCCCTAATTCCACACTAAGTCGAAAAAGGGCTTACAATTATAACTCCGAAAAAAATCCTCAGTCTTTTATGAGCACACACTAATGATCAATCAGGTTTTGAATATAATTGAATCTATTTCGGAAGAGTTTTTCATTACTCAGGAATTGAATAAAAATGTCAACTGCTAAGGAAAAGAAAATTCATTGATCAGACTACCAATTCCAAAAAATGGGCCAGCTAAAATGTACAACGGATTGTCTTCACTGACTGTAAGCTTCTTAAGATGCTAAAAATCCCCTGGAGTACACAAAGCCTGTCAAAATCCCGAATATCGGATCTTTCCCGAATAAAAAATTGGAAATTTACTTATACTGATCATAGATCCGTCATTTTTGTAGTCTGGACAAAAATATCGATAAAGAAAAAATTCATTAAGACCGAACTGAACAAAAATTCGTTCTCGGACTGTTTCAAAACTAATAGCAATGTAGTACAATTTAAAAGGGCCTTGAACTGTTCCTTCAATGCACACAAAACAAAATAATATCTATGTCGTTAGAATATACATGGTGAAATTTTTTTTCTTTTTTTATAAAAAAATAAAAATACATTTCCGTGTGAAAAATAGGTATGAATAACGTTGCTTTGACTATACATAACGCATAGGTATGAAATAAGGAATTCCTGGGGCCTTGGTCTCTCTCTCTCTACGTTGCCCTTCCTTCCTCCCTCTTTTTATAATTCATGCATAAATGGCCATTCAACACAAAAGCAAGCTGGAATGATTTTTCTCAAAACTGTTTATGAATAACATTTATATTCTTCTACAAATTAAAAGGAAAGTGTTAGTTTGATCCATTAAAATCATAATAGTCTGAGACCGATCCAGGGGTTTCAGACCGGAACCCAACACTAGTTATTCTGTTTGTATTTACGAGTAACATAACTTCAGTTATTTTGAACTTTAGAATACAGTTTTATTATTGGAAAGGGTGGGAGCTGATGGGTACAGTGTTATAAGTTTGCCGGCTCTTTCTAGCTAGAAATTGGAGAAAGTGACAGCGGGTAGTTGAAATTCAATTTGCAAACCATTAACAATAGGAAAAAACTGGAAGATGTTGACAACACCTTGAGCCTAGGTGGGTCAAAATTTCACTTCATTTGGAAGGGTAAAACTATAGAACCCTGGCCAAGTCATCGATCCAATACACGATCAAACGATACCAGGCCTCTGGGATTGTCGATGATAGGCCCAAAAGTGGTTGCCAAGGTCCATAAGGACACCCAGATTGATCGAGGCAACGAACTCGAAGATCAACCACAAAAAGAAACACTGCATGAGAAAGATGGATCATGCCCCTGGTTTTTCTGGAGAAACCATACGTAGTATTGTCAGAGAAGACCTGAGGATGAATTCGTAGCGTCAACAAAAGCGACTGTTTCTCTGTTCAGAGGTTAAGGCTTCTGAAATTCCTTAATTCTTGTACGCATGTTCGAATCATTTGGACTAACAAATGATTTTCACCTATAACTGGCTTATAACAACTACAACGACTGGGTGCTCTGTCGGAGCACCGATGACATTCCTTTTAACTAGTGCAACATATTCAGGGTCCAAAATCCGACCTCATTGATGGTCAAAGTGAAGACGCCCTTGATCTTCCTTTTCGAGGGTTTTAAGGTCAATCAACGTATATATTAGGACATGTTAGAGTGGGAAGTACTTCCTTGGATCCAGGAGCCGCAATTGGAAGGGTATTACTGCTCCGATGGAGTACCTTCACATAAAGTAAAGTCGGTGCAAGATTGATGCCAAATTGGAGGTAGGAGACTCGGAGTCGATCTGTGTACTGAGGGATGCTGCCAAATGACAAAAAAAAAGTTATTTGTCCCTTGCATAATGAAGTGTGATCTCCTCCGGTCGCATCCTTCGGATCCCGAATCGACTCCAAGTCTCTCTCAGTCACACCCACCCCTGCTAAATTCTCCATAAGAGAGGAACTCTGCGACATAATGAGACATTCCATTTACTTTCAAGATCCTTCAAAGTGCAAATTATTCGAATATCTCGAAAGTTATCGAAATCCCTCTCCTTCCACTTTAATAAAATTTTCTTTGCTACACTTAGACATGTTGTTTACTTAATATTTAAAGATTGTTATAATTGAATGTCGACTTTCCGCTTATGCAGTCTCCAATTTCGAGATAAAAACAGAAAACATAACGTGCAGGCTAACTTATACCGTGTACCTGTGCTAATTGGAGTGAATATGGATGACCTACTATTAATAAGGCCAATAAATAGTCAAAAATTGCAGCATTAATATACCAAGAATATTCTGTTATTGCACTATCTGCAAGTTCACTATACAGTTTCAACTTGTACAACTTTTCTATACAAGTTACAACTTATACAAAATCGTAACTTAGGGAGACCAAATATACATTAAAAATCCCTATTCAATTTTGTTGGAATGTTTCAAATCGATACTCAATACACCTTGTTTTGTATGGACCATGGGGTCATTGAAATCTGAACACTTACTAATTCAATAATTAATGAAGATTGATTGAGTCCTTGAAATTAATTCATATTTGGATATATTAAATAATAAACAATTAGTAACAAAACAAAACAAATCTGAGCTCTCTAGCTTACGTACAAGTGGAGAAAATGATACTTGAACGTGGTCGACAAATTTCCACCAACGTACTCCAAGGAGTTGGGCCTCTCTAAGACAACCATCTTCGCCGTGAGCAAGTCCAAAACGTTGGAAAGGAAAAAGGGTTCTGTCAAAAGAGTCAAACTGAACACAGAAGAGTTAAAGAAAACAGCCCATATCAATCCCTTCAAGTCATGAGGACCCCTGCAAGAGATCTCAGGGATTCACACGAGACTGTCCAGAGAGCTATCAAAAAAGTGGGTAGAGGTTTTTGTGTGGATAGAGAGGTCACTTTTGAAAACAACAATGAAAAATCTCCTCCGTTACAAGACTCCATTGAATGAGTCTTTTGAGTTATTTTGAACCTTTTTTTGACACATTTGGCGCCCTACATGCCTTATGCCAACCCCCTTGCCAACACCTTTTGGGTGCATGTCAAGGAGAGTATCTGCAGTGTCCGTAATCAAAACACCGAGGACCTCATCGGCAGCAAGTGCCAGGTTTCCCGCTCCCTACAAGCCATTATTGCCTCTAAGAGCGGCTACATTTATGATTAAGAGAGTTCAGACGTAAATCACCACCCATTTTCTTGAAATTTTATTGTTAAGTAATAAATTATTTGATCTGTTTGAATTTTAAGATTCAAAATGTTCAAATTTTAATTGACCAGTCGGTATTTATATGTAATATAACTTTGATTATTTGAGCTTTATGATGCAATTTTGTTATTGGAGGGGGGCGTAGATCTGATTTGGGAGACTATGGATGCGTCAATATTAATAAAGTCGATAAATGCTACTCTTTATGAAAATAATTTCAGCCCTCTAATGTACCAAAGAATACCATAATAACTACAATACAATAGTAACTTTTGCCATAATCCTGGTGACTATCAAACAAAGGCAACAGCTTATGCTCTGTTCAACTCTGAATTCCCCTTATATTTGCTTTATTTATTTTTTTCAAGTGCCTAATAAAAAATATATTATTTCACAAATCTTTTTACTGCCCTAATACTATTTTAAATATTGAAGGTCATCCTCTCTTCCCTAAATCAACGTTTTCATCTGTTTATAACGTGCTTTGGCGTCCGGGACGAGATTCGTCATTGGCATCTTCCCAGCCATTTTAAAAGAGTTCGTACCACTTGTAAACAATTTTTTATTCAGAACAGTTTCACCGTATGCCATTGTATACATTTCAAGGGTTTTGTAGCACTTTATTTCAATTTTTTTTTGCAAAGTTTGATGCAAATTATTTGATCCGTGTTTGTCAATAGCAAAAAATGCGGAACAGGTAAAATAGTGTACTAACATAAAGCAAATCAAGCATACTTAATGTACGTTGCCCACGAAATTTGAAAAGTAGCCTTTCTTTTTTAACACACCTCGTATGTATGTACTGTAGGTACATATTATTCTTCACAATATTTAATTTGAATTAAAGTTTTGACAGCTGACAAAAGCTGTTGATATTTCTCTCAGAGAAACTAGTATATGAAAATAAAAAACCATTCCACTACTTGTGGAAATATATACATTTTATAATATCTATCTCATTTTCTAATTAATGAAGGATCCTAATTAGAGCACATTATGCTAGCTTCAACGGCCACGATACTTATCATTAGGGATATGAAAATTGTCTAAATCCTCGTGACTGTAAATCAAAAAGAAAAGTCTATGTTGGCAACTTTGATATACTACATATCTGTTGACAGTAGTTTTGGATCAGTCCTTGGACTGATTCCCTAATATGTCTTCTTCTTTTTCACCCTTTCAGTCTTTATTTTTATCCGTCCAACCCCTTTCTACCATTCTACAGTCCTACGGACTGATATATCTGACCTTCAGTCCTATGGTCACAGCTATCTTTATAGGTATTCTTCCCTCATAGTTTGGATTGGGTAAATGTAATTTCGTGATTCTCACTTTATTTCAATGCTTTTTAAGAAGTGTTACAATCATCTGATTTAAGCCCAGTACACCCGTTCTGTTCAATAACTTGATGACAATGAGAATCCAACTTCATAATGCCCTTTTCGTAGAAGCATTTGTCCCGATTGGCAAAAAAACTCGAACATTCCATTTTCATAGGGATCTATTGAGGTCAAATTTGATCCCACCCAAGCCCATTGGCCATAGACAGAAACTTATGGTAGGCATTTGGTCCCAGATCTGGACTATTCGGTGGATGCATAAAAACTTTCTATCTAAGCTCCCAGAGCTTCTGACGCGTCATCAAAGTTGTGTGCAGGCTGGCGTTCTCTTGCCTCCTATTCACCAATACTGGCCACTTCTGTCCGATCACCAGCTTCAAATGGTCGAGTTGTTCAGAGTAGAAGAGGAATTGAGCTATTAAAAAAAATCAGTGGTTCCATTGTTGTGCAACACAAACCAAAAAAGTATCGACCTCTTGTAGGACACCAGGAACATCGAACACCAAATTCATCAAAATGGTGGCAAAGGTTCAAAAAAAGTTTAGAGTTCTTATACTTATATGCACTTACCCAAAAAATTCAAATATTAAACTTTCTAGTAAAAAAAAAAAGGAGGTAGTTATCAATTACGTCATTTCAGCTGTTGAAGTGTTCTCCTAACCCTCTTTCAGTTAAAAGTAGGTTGTATGTGGCTATAACGTGTAATATCTATACGTTTCAGCCATATAGAATATACAGAGCAGCAAAGTATTTATAGAGGGGTTTGTTATCGACTCGAGATGGTGTCAGCTGTTGTCGGGATATTTATGCTATAATAATCTATTAAAAAAATCATCTTTTTTTTTTTTTTCCCCTGATTTTCAAGGAATATATAGATAAGTACTTTTTTATCCTACAGCGGGGTAATACAAAAGTGAACGTGATCTTACGCCACAGTCTATACTTATCTATGGTTGTAGCTATCATAAAAAATATTTTTCTTCGTTTTTATGAATTCTTTAAACCTAGATAGGATTCAAGAAAATAAAAAGATAGCTAGAGACCCTAGTACTGAAGGACCAACTAATCTATCCGTAGGACAAGTAGTTACCTTTATTTTATCCTGCAACCTTTCCTCAAAAAAAAACAAAAAAAAAACGAGGGGAAAGGCCCAAAAATAGTTGGAAATAGTAAAGCCATTCTTTCCAGCTATGGAATTATTATTAAATAATTGTAGGGAACTGTTTACAGCTTAAAAGGAACAAATTCTTATTCAACCAATCAACGTTTGGAACACTCATTAGGGGATTTGGAAGGAGTAGAAACATCGTTACCTTAATTGTATTACGGATCCTTTCCTCCAAAAAGAAACCGAAAAAAGGCCCGAAATCATCTGGTAGCTAGTTAAATTAGTCAGTCATACCAACTAGCATTTATCTCATATATAGTGCCAGAATATTAACATTTTTAAAATTACATATTATTACATCTATATAGTATTTTATTCGATACTATATTATAACATTCCTTAGTAATATTTTATTCAAAGAGTAATTAGGAGTAGTTATTATATTATTTGTATGAAAAATTAGCCAAAAATTCTTTATATAAATAATAAAATGGCGGATGTATATATTATGTAAACAACGGGGGATCAACAAGAAATTGTATTCCTGTCCTTTTGGAAACGGTGTATAAGTATAGAAGAACCTATTAGTTTGTATATTTATCAAAAGAATAAATTATAAAATAGCCATGAAATATGAAGGGAGAAGAAGGGATCGACAGCTGACAACAAAATAAATAGGCTATTTTTTGAGGAGGAATGAATCGTGAAAAGGACCGGACCGATTATTAAAAATCGTAAAAGGGGAAGAATAAAGCGTCCTATGAGTAATGCATTCATTGGACCGATCCAACACTAACCATAATGTATTCACTCGTTTCTCCTATTCAATTTTATTGTATGTATGTACACGTTGATGATAGTTGAATGAAACACTTGATAGTTCTTTAAATAAATCCCTCTCTCCAAATGATTCAGCGCTTTATTCTTCACGTTGTTTAAATGATTCAAACATCTAATTACATGTGCTTATTAGAAGAAAATAAAAAAAGAACTAAAGAGATTATCTGTAACTGAGAACTCGGTTCAATTACAATCATTATATGTACGCAACACAACAGATGATGAGGCTTGGAGTGGAACTTATTTTCTTTTTTTAGTACATGCTATTCTTTGCTCGGCTTATGCTTAATTAAGAATAAATAATTGTAAAGAGAAATAAATTGATGTTTTTTTAGGCTTGAGATCTCATGCACAACTATTAATATGTTTTATATATTAGACATTTAATTGGTATGTAAATGATTTTTTATTCATAGACTTTATAGATTCATTCACTAATTCCCATTCCTAGTTCGTCTTTCAAACTCAATTGGACTCAAATCAACAGAATGCATTTTGCATTAAAACTTAAATAAATTCCGAAGAAATTAACTTAGGGTTATGAAAAACAGTCTTGAGACTTTCCTTTTTACATACCAACAATTTTTTGTAAACAAAGTCAGTTTCGTGATGTCATCGAAGCAACGTAGGGTGCTTGATTTTCTCCACACGGGACTTCCTGCTTGGGAGCAGATTTGGAGAGGTGAATCAAGCGCGTAACGCCCGAGATGGCATATGCGTGTCTTTCTGTGTTGAGGACGTTCACACTGTCAATGATACCAAACATCCCTCTTCTGTCATGATGTTGGACGTCGTGGCCTCAGATGGATAGAGAATCCCTCTGTTCTTCTTCGAAAAGAGCCTCAAGATCGGGTGTAATAGCAGGAGCGCCCAAAGGGGAGGTGCTGTAACTTTCCAAAAGGAAGGAATTAATTAATAAAGAAGGTGTTAATTTTTTTAAGGATTTATTTTATAAAAAAAGGTAATTCAATCAAATTATGCAAGGGACCAAAAATTTGATATTTTTTTCAAAAAAAATCTAACCACCTTCCCCCATTAAATTTAATCATGCAAACGCCGCCCCTTACTTGGACAAAATGAAGAACACCGTAAAAACCTGGCTTGAGTTCATCTATCCGGAGGGCAATTATGTGGGTCAGCAAGACTCTTCCCTGGCCACGAGTCAAAGGAACCCAAGCATGATTCAGGGAGAACTTAGCCAACTTTTGTCCCTGTACATTGTGGCCTCCTTCCTCACCAGGTCTAAGCCCAATTGACTATTGGATATAGGGTGTCATTGAGGCCAAGCCCTGTGTTTCCCCCACAAAAATACTGTTGAGCTGGAGGGCTCTATTTAGCGGGAGTGGATAGCCATGTCTTATGAGAATGGCATCAGAGGGCATAACCCTTTTGACTTCGTGTAGAGGCTGCAATTAAGTCTAAAGGTGGACCTATTGAATTTTACAGAACTAAAATATGTTTTTTCACTAGTTAATAGATTTCAAGGTGTTAACCTTAATCACAGTTGAGCTCTTAATGATTTTGTTAATATTGTCCGCTTCGATGCATTCGAATTGTAATAGTTAGATAGTTAGAAGATAGAGGGCACTTAAAATATTTTTATTTTTGTAAATATGTATTGTAATATAATAATTTATTAGCATAATTATGTCAATTTAGAGATCTCAAAAGGTTAATAAAGTATTTTTAAAGTGTACCTATATTAATATTTTATTTCAATTTTTAAATTTAAATATAATTTTATTTACCCTTTCAAAATATGAATGATGGATTTGAGAGATTATTCTGACTATATTTCATAATTTAAGAATCAATAAGATATTGATTCTTAAATTGAATAAGATTCGTAAGTTTGCTCCAAACTTTGGTCACTTGAATCCCTCACTTTCACGTTTTTAATTATAGTGGAAAATACTATCTTTTTGATTGTTTTGGTCAACCATCTTTTTCCTCTCATCGGCTGTCACGACGTAAAATAATTTTCCCTTGCTTTTATCTGTATCATCACGCTTAAGTATTTTTTGATCAATTAGTACTAGTCATTCCTAGGAGTTATTAGGGGTCGATGAACAGACCATTTTTGCTTCAACAATATAGACTTGCTGCATAAGATTTGTTAAAAATTGTAAGAGCTTATTGGACTCAGAGTAGAATTGGGGATAGATATCGGAGTAACAATTTCCTTGTTTATTTCCTTTTCCTCTCTTATCACAGCTGATCTAATTAAACATCATGACAACTAAACTACGCTCCTCCAAAACATTCTTCAAATTGTCAGGGGTCCATTTTGATTTTCAGTTTCTTTCACGATTTTTATCTCTTTTCTTATTTTTGAAACACAACTAACCTCATCCACATTTTATCAATAGAATCGGTTTGTACGGATTTTATAATGAGACACCCTTAAAGAGTCTTAGCTCGAAATGTACAAAATATGCTGCCGTTATGTTTAAAAGAAAGAAAGAGAAAATGACTTGGTAACCCTGACAATTTGAAGAATATTTTTGGGAGAGATGAGCCTGGCTGTCATAACGTTTAAGTAGATTTGTAGCAATTAACGTTGGGTAAAAAGAAAAAAACACACATTCCACTCTTTATCTAGCAAAGACTATGGGATTTTTGTATAGAAAAAACGCAGTTTAGAGGGACGGGGAAAAAATGGTTGGTGCTTGTAGCATTTTGTCAGTCCTTATTTAGTTACTTTGGAGGGGTCCTATGAGTCCTTGGGATTGGTCCTTAAGACTGTCAGAAGTATAAATGAGTGACATCACAAAGGATCGAACTTTATAAGTTTTTGGACTAAGCTGCACACGACCGAGTATGAACTCGACGGGACTGCAGTTTTCAGTCTTATATAAGAACTCAAAAATATTAGGCCGGTGTATTCTTTTTACCTTCGCCAACAAAGTTGTACGGAGATTATGTTTTAGCCTCTAAGTGTAAAGTCTCATAGATTAAAACATTCTATTTATTGGGGAGTTATAAGTGTAAGTGATTTTTGGACTCAGAAAATAATTAAGGATCGAAATGAAGCAATTCCAGCAGATGGATTAGCAATTTACGAAATGTGGTTCCTGTTAATTTTCTTTCATCTCATAGCTCCTAATCAAAACGTAAAACGTCACAGCATTTAAGCTGTTTTCCTCCAAAACATTCTTCCAATTCCGAGGGTGACCAAATTAATTTTCGATTTCTTTTTTTAAACATACTAGCAGATCATATTTTATACAATTATACCTATTAATGTATGTACTTGTACATACATTATTAAAATAGAAAGAAAAACATAGCAGATGAGAGCGGGGAAAAAAACAACAAACTGTGAAAAACTCAAATCATTTCAAAGAAATTGATTCCAAGACCTCAAGTCATCATCCATCATCCCCTACAGTCACAATTCACAAAAACAATGTTCATATTTAGTATGTATAATAATAATGATAAGTTGTAACTTACATAAATAATAAAATATCAAGCCTGATGAAATGCTCTCTGGCTTCCGGTATCAACTCTTTCATCCATGTGTCATCATCATCATCATCATCATCTTCTTCTTTTTGGAGTTTCTATCTTTATAAACTCTACACACATGTACATGGATACACTCTATCTTTCCCATCAAAAATATCTAGAGATGACGAACTTCATGAGAGAGTGGAACGATATAGTCATTTTTGATGAGTTGGACCTTATTTTTTAGGCTGAGTGTTGGTTCTGTCCTTTTTTATTCGGTATTATAACAAGTCCTATTGGTACTTAGGGCCGTTGGTCATTTGGAACGGTGCTTTCAATCGTTGGGTTGATCCTTAAGACCGTCAGTACTTGGGTACTACCGGTCGTTAGAACTATTGATCCTTGTAACAGGTCCTAAGGAATGTCAGTCCTTCTGTCAATAGTGTTGAGGCACGGTCAAATAACGAATGCGTCTTTCTTTTCGGTTATAATTAGTGTTGATTCTGTCCTTTTGTATTCAGTCAAGTCCAGTGTTATAACAGGTCCTATTGGTACATAGGACTATTGCTCCTATGAACCAGTCCTTATGACTGTCAGTTGGTGGGACTGATCCTTGGGTCATTAGTGTTGAGACTCGGTCAAATACCGAATGTTTCTTTCGGTCCAGTCATAAGTAGTGCTGAGTTGGTCCGTATTTATTTGGTCCCGTCTAGTCTTAGGACTGGTCCTCTGAATCGTATCAATAATTAAAAGAAGAAAAAAACACCCTGAATTACATCACAAGGGATCGATTTTACCTTTTTGAGAACCAACAAATAGGACTGGACTGGGCCTCGGTCCCAAATGAGGACGGACACAACACAAGTCATAGGCTATTTTTCTTTGGAGAGATTTAAACTGATATTTTAGTCCATATCTCAATTTAAGACAGCAGATCAAATTTAAAAACGAGTTTAATAGGATGTAGAGCGATTTTTTCGCTCTGTATGTTATATTGACGACAGATGTTTCCACCTTGATTATTCTTAATTTAATATGACGTCATTTTAAAACTAAGGGCGCGATATTTGTTTGCTTCATCCGAATCCTTTTAAATTAAAACGAGTATGTAGGCCTAAGGAACATTTTCTACTTACGGATCCGAGGAAATGTGACCCTAGTTTTTTCATAGCTAACTAAATTTCAACCAAAATTAAACTCATAGTCATCACTTGGTTTTAAAAAAAAAAAAAAGAACAATTAAATGGAAATGAATACAATTCCCATGCCTTATATTGCAAAGGCATCCAAGCTGGAATTACTCCGATATTTTCTCTATTCGATAATGATTATAAAAGCTTTGATAAATAAAAAAAACTGATGTTAATTGCTATTACAAAAAGTAGCGCATTCGCACTAAGTCATACTTTTTAGAACTCAAGTTATTTGTACAAAAAAAAGGGAGTAGGTTTTCGAGTTCATTTATTTTTACGACGTGAGCATTCTCAATTGTCTCTTCCTCCTCCTTCTTCGATTGGTCAAGCTCTATTTCCCTATGATGTTGAAGAGGAAGACGGAAGAAGAGCTAGAAACATCTCGCTGCAAAAAAGTGAAAATATTTCTTACCGGAAAAAGAGATTATTTTTAAAATGATTTTCTACGTTTTTTATCTTTTTCTTTATTTTGTTTTAACTGCGTTGTTGTTTTTATGTATGTATGTAGTTGTTTCTGTGCTGTGAAAAACGTGTTGCACAAAGCATAAAAGGAACTGTTCTATTTGATTAATTCAAATAATACATCTCTAGAAATTAGAGATTTATTTTATATAACTTCACTAAATATACAATACATGTATTCAAAAATAACTACAAAAAACTATCCATAAAAAAGGGGTCATTTTAAATTCTCATGACGTATTGATTCTGGAACGTTCTCCGTCTTCGCATTACATCATGATGATGTAATTTGTATGTCGAAGTAATTATTATTCATTACACTTTTGTGGTCAGTAATGACAAATCAAGGGATTTTGTCCAAAACAATACATAATTCATTCAGGTAATTAGCAAATTGCATCAGGTTCCGGGGCGTCCAAAGGATTATAGTGTTAGGGGGCTCGGTTTTTTTTCTTTTTTTAAATACAATAATATTTATTATTTAAATCATATTTGAAAAATTAAATTAAAAATATAAAATGTTTTCGAAATTTTTTTTAAAAATTTCACAAAAAATTAAATTTTTTGGACAAAAATTTAAAAAAACATCGCTATTATCAAAAAATTCAACAATCCACAGTTGCTATTAAAAACTTTCAAAAATCTATATTTATTCTCAAAAAATTAAATTTTTCCTAAAAAAAATTCAAAAATCCACAGCTATGTACAAATAAATCGAAAATTAAATTTCGAATATTAAATCTTTTTCTGTTTTCATGAAATTAAATTTTCTGGAAAAAATTTCAAAAATAAAATTTTTAATATTATATTTTTATGAGAAAAATTTCAAAAATTCATAGATATTCACAGAAAATAAAAAAATTTTAAAAATTAAATAAAATTTTTTGAAAAAAAAATCAAATATTAAGTTTCTTGAAAAAAAAATCAAATGTTAAATTATGTAGTAAAAAGCAAAAATTCCTTAATTTGAGGTAGGGCTACAGCCCCTGCAACCTACCATCTGCGAACGTCCCCAAGTTTTTCTATGATAGGAACGTTCTTGAGACAGCGAGAGATTTAAAACAGTGTTTTCACGTGACGTATGCATTGTTTAAAAGAGGCATACACAATACAAGTTTTATAAATATGAAAAATCATTAATATTAAGCAAAATAGTGTGTGTCAAAATGAGACCAACACAATAAAATAACTTGAAACTTACTGTCTATCAAAAATGTATATCTCTATTGCCTAACTTTATTATGTATCTGACACTAAAAAGTATTCAAAATATGTTATTGCGTCGCTATACAATCTAATTTCCATATTGTATACGAAAATTAACTATTAATTAGATTGGAAGAAAAATATTTCTTTCTCTAATTATTGTACTTTTTTTCTCCTTAATTGATCAAAAAAAATATTGTATAAGTTTACACATTTCATAGTTATTACCGAGCTTAATATTAATACAAGGTTAGACCATCATACAATTGGCCTGGTTTGAATTTTCACGTTGATGTATCGTGCCGACTGCTAGGCAAGACAGACATATTTTGATAAAATCATAATCGACCAATCATAGCTATGACGTTACTATAAGTAGAATTTTCAATTTGATGCTTCATACCAACTGCATGGCAAGAAAGACCGATTTTGACAAAACAAGCAACCACTCATTGACTATGCCGTCAATATTAAAAAGCGTGGTGGAAGTCAAACATCAGTCGTACACGCGTTATGGTATAACCTTGTCTTCCTGTTAATTTTGCATATCCCCTTGATTATATTCCAATAGCACTGTTAATCATTGGCATCAAGTAGTATTTAATGGCGGTGTTAAGTCTTTTTGTTTATTTATAAAGTCATTTGATGGAGTTTAATCAAGGTTTATTGGAAATTTTGACCATTTTATGTATTTAAAAAATCAATTTTGAGTCCCTCAGGATAGCGAATCCTTCTCAATCATGATTTCAGTGAGGAGCTGTTTGATGTACAAGAATAGCCACAAGGGCGCCCTCTATACAATCAAAATCTGAGAGGATCTCAAATTTTAAAGTCGAGGTAGTCGAATTTCTCTACAAAAAAAAATTTAAATTACACCGTGGTATCATTTTCTAGTCATATAACCTTTGCTTTGAGCTTTGATTTTTCACATTTCATAATGATGTTTTCAATCATAATTATCGTTTAAAATCCTATTGAGTTTTGCTGCGATACTAGTAGTGGACAAGTCATGTCGGACGTTAAACAGACTCCTTTATATATTACACAGAACTTGTAGCAGCATGATTAAATTACGAAAAACCTGATTTTTATGGAATCAAGAAAAGACCAAATTCGGAGTAGTGCTACGGAAGAAGTTCTTCTCCAAAGACACCTCAAACTGCTTAGTCCATGGGCTTGATGTCAGGGCTGGAGAAGGGCCATATGGCTATAAGTTATTGTTACTCAAAAAGTTTTGGTTTTTCTTAGCTGTATATGACTTTAATGACTTCTAGTGTAGTATGCCAAAGGTCTCTGAAGTTCTTTCGGCACGGATACAGGCGCAGAGGAGATCGGATACACGTTGCATTTTTTTGTTGTTTCTCCGAGATTTGTACACTTAGAGACACGAGATTAAAACAAAACTTGTTTACTTTAGCTCAGCCATTGTTTGGGTGAGTATTGAAAAATCGTATAAAATACAAATAACAGGATAAAATTGTGATTAAATGCTACTCCAAATTTTGGATCCCCATTCTGTATGTTTCAATATAATGCAGATTTATACATTTTCTTTAATCTGATGGAACGTCCATGAAATTAAGGCCTGAATATATAAAACAATTTGAATTTATTTGTGTTTATGTACACCTTTGTTGTGTCTTTAGGGTAAACGGATTTGAGTATTTTATGCATTTTGTTAATATCTAGAACGGGCCGATTCTTCACAAAAAAAAAAAAGATGATATGCAAAGGGCACTTTTATATGGTCGAAGTACAAACATAAGTAAGCCTAAATAGGCATGAATGTACCTATCTAAATAATATTTACCGGCCGTAAATATGTAGACAGATTCTCATATTATTAAATATACCATTAGTCATGCAAAAACTTGTTAAATCATGGGGCTCATAAAAAAAACCAGGGTCTACTTTTTTTTATGGCTGGTATAATGAAATGTCTTTTAGTTTCATTCCATTTGTGACATTTTGTTTACTGCAGATGAACGGTGCTAGTATTGCAGGAAAACTCAAGAGGATTTTGAACAATAATTATGAAGCTGAAAACTTTATGAAATGTTAAGAATCCAAGCTCAAAGCATACAAATTTTAAAAAATTTAAAAATAAAATTTCATTTTTAAATATTTTTTTTCAAAAAATTTAATTTTTTGCGAAAAGTTATGCATTGTGTAATTTTTTGCTAGAAACTAAAATATTCAAAAAAGTTTCCAAAAAATTTAATTTTGACATTTTTTGTAGATTGCTTTTGTAAATCCAAAAACCAAACCCCTTCCCAAAATAACCCTGCAGACGCCTCTGATTTATCATAAAATTGGTCCATTGTAAAAAGTAAACATATCAACTTAAAGTCCTCAAGATGGCGTCTCCTTCAATTATGACGTAATTTATGACTTTGATATAACTTAGGGGTCAACCCACCTTGCACCATCCCCACTATGATCACTAATTACTGCACTACAACATACAAGTAAAGAAATTATTATTTAAGTCATATTAGGGATCTCAACCCAACCTTGTGGAACGAACCAACAAGTACTCCGGGTCTGCGTTTGACTCTTACAATAATAAAGATTATATTTATATATTACTGTGCGGTGAATGATGATGGTACAACCAAGAAGCAACACACAGGAACATCATTCTCGTCAACCCAGGCGCTTCTTCACCCAACACACACATACAGATTAATAATAATAAGAAAAATAAATGTACCATGGCTCGCCGACAGCAACACAAAGGTACACTGCTGATATTACCAACTAGGAACCAGTTTAAACTAAGTTATCGAATCGTGTACATGTCACACAAAATACTTACGATATCCAAATGGATTGAAGTTGTGAATTAAATAAGAAGTCCATGGATATATGCATACGTCATCCGCGTATCAACATAATTCATGAAAATACATTATTAAATATATATAACATCAGTGTCTGCTCCTCCCAAGATGCCGAAAATATTTCTGCTCCGGGATCAGATGCTGGAACAGCATCAGGAATTACTGGAATCCCATCAGGGGCGGAATAAGGGCTCTTCTTCCTTATGGCTCAATAAAGAGCCCCCCTTATTCCATTATTTCGGCGGGGAAAGGGCTTTGGATAAGGAAAAAGTGGAGGAAGTCAAGGAAGTAGAGGAACCTGAGGTACTGAGCGGTCCGGAGGACGAGCCTCAGGACTTTTTTGACACTCCGTGTTGTAGTCGCATCCTTCATCATGAACAACATCATCACATAGGTAAGTTCGTATATATATTGTAAGAGTTTGGGGGCTGGTAGAGTTAATGGTCCCCCATTGTAATAACGTGGGGACCATTAATTCCTGGGGAGGAAAAAGAGTGTTGCTCAGGTAGAAAGATAGAAATAGGTACTCCCGAGGAATTAAATAACAAGAATTATATATCTTATTATAATAGTGATAAAAATAGTTGAAGGTGAACGAACAAATGGTTTATGTGTAATAATGGTTGTGTAGTTATTTGGGAGCTTCTCTCTGAGTCTCTTAATCTCTCTATCTATAAATAGATAGAGAGAGAGAGAGATTTATAACCAATTTGCTCAAGTAAATATTATTCTAATTATAAATTGTTAAAAACTCCCTCCGTCCTCTTCCTACTTTGAAGGTTGAAATCCATCGTTTTTCAAGGTCATTTTGAAGGTGGAAATAAAAAATCAAATCAAATTTTGGTCAAGGTCAATAAGGCTTATAAATCTGCACATGTAGTTTTTATTGTGTTATTTTTGTAGCAGGGTTTGCTTTATATATATATATGAATCAGCAGATTAAATAATAGGATGGTTCCTAGGAAGAAGAAAAAGAGGAATAGGGAGGAGGGTAGGCATTCTTCTTCCTCTCTTGTATTTATAAGCCTAAATGTAGTCGTCAAAGCCTCTGGTTTACCGTTAAGTTTGAGATTAAATAAAATAAAAAAACGCGGAAGTTTTAAAAGTCATAGGGAGCGGCAAAAATAAATAAATACGTATAATTGTAGAAACATACCATACGTAATATTCATAGCCCATAGGACGTGTAGGAAGGGTCGGAATAAAAGGAGGAATTACATATTTTGTTTGTTGCCCTTAATAATATCAAAAGGGGAGTTGTCCCCTATGACCTCAATCAGGATTGATATTTGTGTCCTTTGACCGAAATGATGGGTTTGGATTGCTTCATAATTAATTAATCCAAAGGAATAATTGATCCTTGGAGGAATGGTAAACTAAATACGCATTTTGACGGATCAATTAAAAGTGTTCAAAATAACGAAATAGACTGCCGTTTTAGTCTGACTGTAGTGTTGGATCGTCGGTCCTAGAACAGTCCTAAGGACCTATATGTAGGTCTTTAAGTCCTAGCTATCTTTTTATTTTCTTCACTCCTATCTAGAATGTTCTAAATCCACACGTCTCCTACTTTAAACATGTCCCTCCGCAGAGGGGGGAGGAATGGAGTGACTGGTTTTTTTTTGCACTGTAGCAGGAATTTTTTTCGGCAGGATTAAAAAGTTTTATGCGAAAATAGGGGGCAAATTTTTTTAAAAGATTTATGTTCCAAAAAAAAGTCACTTGGCTAAATTATGTAATAGAGAAAAAATTTGAATTTTTCAAAAGGTCCAAAAACCAAGCCCCCCAAATATATGTATATATAATCCTGCGTACGCCCCTGTTAAACTTCATGTATTTCGTCTCTGAAAGAGATTATGATGAAACTTCAACGGCTGAAATGACGCAGTTAGTAACTAACTACGTCATTTAATCAGTTGTACGTAGTTATAATACCTGACCAATAAGGACCCGTCCTAGCACTGACAAAATTATTAATCAGGACCGGACTGAAGTGCCTTTTTTTATTTTTTACAGACCGACCCAACACTATCTGACAAATATATAAAGATTGAAGGAAGAGAGACAAACCTGTTCCTTTTATTATCGTTTACTTGTAGCAGCAGCAGCAGCAGCAAAATACTTCCTTGATTGACCTTCACGGCATTTATGAGAAACTGGGGAAGTTGCAGCAGACTCAAGCGTGTAAAATACTGTATTCTCAGAAATAAGTTTTTTTTCTGTGTAATTTGCTTCTTATTTTTTACACACCAAAAAACAGCCACATACAAATATGTGGTGGTTTTTAGTACCATTTTTAATTTATTTGTCCTTGAAAATGCGTCTGAAGGTTATCTGAGTCACTCATGTAGGAAGAGCGTTCCTTTTATTATTGTAGTTGTTGAATCAAAATAGTGTGTCCAATTCTTTTTCTCTTTCTGTTAATTTACGTCATGCAACTTGTGGAAAGGCCCTAAGTAAAAAAGAAATTTCTCTTATTCACCTGTTAAATTTCAGAGCAATAAGTACATTTTTGGCGGTTTGTTTAGCCATGTACAACATGGCTTCATACACCTCTATTTTTTTCATAATAAGTGGATATACAATATGACTTTAAATGGATTTAAAGAAGTAGACGGTGGGGAACAGGTTGTTTCGTGGTTAGACTCTATTTCCGGTTTTTTTTTTTTTTTTTCTTCTTTTTTTCTTCATTCAATCTACTACGTAACGTGAGTGTTTTTTATCAGCATCTGTTGGATCGCAAATGCTCCCTCCGTAGTTGTTGGCTTTTAATAATGAGAAAAAAGAAAAAAAAGAAGGGTTTTAAACATGACTTGGAATGTGAATTACATTTATTTAGAGTCGAATAATGATGATAATAAATGCATCACAACTTTCTCTGCCAAATGAATATCAATTATTTATTGATGTTGTTTGTTCGGTCGTTATTCAAGGCACATGGCGGCGTTCGTCAGCATCAAAATAATCTTTAAAAAATCAAGGAAAGGAAGAAATCCCCATTTACTCATAGATATATTTGAGTCAGTTATAGACTTATGAATCACATTTCTAGGATGATTTAAGATACTCAAGAATTGTAGCTATAATTTAGAGCCTTTATTTGCTTTAAAAGATTTACATTGCCCCGGATATGTTGTTACCTACTAAATAAAATAAGTTAATTTATCATTATGTTATTGTGACGATCCATTTTGGCTACTTTAAGAGTGTCATTTGCAGCATTCCCAAGGGTTTACGCAGAATAATTTGTTGATAGAAATGAGTGATAATTCGTATATCAAGGCATTAATTTGCTAACATAAAAATATAGAGTGTATCTAGTTGTCATCTGTGGCAGTGTCTGTTTCCCCCCCTCCTAATCCGTGTTCTGAACGTTGATCGGTTTAATTAGAATTAGGTCTTGTTAAGCCGTGTACAATTACTACGCCCAACTGATTTTGAGCATCTGTTTCATCTCATATGAAAGGTCGCGAGATATGATAAAGGTAACGACATAATCCACACTCAATATTGAGAAAAATCCCTCTAGCTTCCTTTCATGTTGACGAGCCACTTATATATCAATATACATGGATATATGTAACTGAAAGAAGGCCTCATCTCTCTTTTTCTTTTCATTTCATTTCCCACGACTTGAAAAAGAGGAAGGAACTTTAATTTACAATATATCTTTTAAAGTTCCTTCTGATTGGCTCATAGTCAGAGTACATACGTACTACAACATAGACAAGGTATGAAATAAAATACCAACAGCAACGACTAAGGGAAATACATGTCTTAAGTCATTCTTCCACCTACTTCTTGTACTCGTAAGTCGTTCATGTAACCATAATGCATGGAATTGATTCCCTCATATAATAATAAAAGTACTCAAGGGGCCCCTAGGTCAAACCCTTTAGGAACATTCACTAAATACACTCTTAAATGCCTATAAACTACCATGTTGTGAGCACTGGTACTAGGGGTGCCAACAGTATCAGCACGATATAAGTATATATATATATATATAAAGGGCCCCATTTCAGGGGAGTTTTGATTATTCATCATCGTGTGTATACTTATGTACTAAGAAGATAGGACGACGCTGATGCGTGCCATTTACGCATCTTTCATTCAAGGACAAATTGCGTCAACGCGTTTAACCTTCTATGGTATGTATGTTGTTAATAATACATTATTAGGTCTAACGAACAAACTAAATAGGCGAGTAGAACTCCCTTGAAACAATGACCAGATATAATCAATTTTGAATCCTGTGTACTCAACTGGGCCCTCATTACCGGGCTAGGCTCCGAATAATACTTTTCGTCTTTGAGGTTCCCTATAACATTTTTAATATCTTGCAGAATATAAAATATGCTCAACTAAATGTTTTGTATTGCAAGGCGTAGAACAAGGATTACAAGTAACATAGGCAAACAGTTCAGGAACCCACTTTTCAAAACCATAATATAGCCATTACTTTTACATATTACTATTTAACAATGGTCTATGGTGAGTCATCCATGGTCACTCTATATCATGACCTCTAGCCCCATTAAAAATCGTGATTAAGGCACTGTTTAATAGTAAAATAGCATGGAACCTCTCCAGGCCCTCTTCAAAATGATATTCAAAACGTCATTCATAAATACTAGTGTTGGTTTTCGATTTGAAAACTCTAGAGCGTTATAATTTTTAGTAAACCAAACTCATTCCGTCATTTAAAGAAGTTGGGATATCGATGCTTCTGAATGAAAAGTTTGGTATATATCCGACGGTGTTTCATTTGAAATTCAATTAGACGGATTCTATGTATAAATTTTGATCATGTCAAATGTGTTTCAAAATTGTGAATAATGTCATATGGAGATAAATTTGTTGGATAAATCCTTTTTGTACAACTCATAAATCCGTCCATAGATTGAGACCGAAAACAATCGGTCTACAATTACATTTCTTTATACGCTCTGAAATTGTTGTCTGTATCACTGAAATATCGATGCAAATCGGTCAATAAAAAATCCATTAAGACCAAAGTGAAAAAAATTTGTGTTGTACCGAGTCTCAACACAAAATAAATAGGTACATATCGAAGCAAAGTTCCTCAGATTCTTATAAGTGGAATTAATTCTTACTTTGTATATAATATGTGATTTATATGAACATTCAACGATGTAGTACAAAACCTTCCAAGTCTAACAGAGTGATGATTTATTTTCCTCTCTTTTATTGTTCGTAATTGGATTCACAATCCAGTCAACGACATTTCCGCCTTTGCATATTATGTAGGTAATATAATGGAGAAAATTGTTTTATTACCTGGGTCTCTTTTTGAAGAAACAATATGATCATGAAATAATATATATTATATTCTGTGTATTGATTTAACTTCTTCGCTGATGCCTCAGCTCTCCCCATTTTTATCTCACTGCATCAATTAGACATGATTATGAATCATGATGGATTAATATACTATGAAATACTCTTCACAATGTCCATTATCAGATAGCATCATGCCCATAACATCATAAATGTTTCTCCTTTAGTGCCTATATAGACTGGACAAAGAATACCACTAATTATAATTTGTAAGTGACGTCATCAAGTGAGCAACAGATGCTACGTACTTTTTATCAATAAATTATCTAGAATCGGATATCACGAAGTCTTTTCTCTTTATTCCATGCAGTCAGACACACACACACACACGCCTTTCGAAGATTCTACATGATTTCGGATTTAGAGCAAAGTGCTTTGCACTTTAATCACGCTGAATTCACTCAAAGTAAACCGATTGTAACAAAAGAGAGGCCGGGAGGAGTCTTCATATGAATAATCTCATAGGATGATGCATTTTTGATGAGTTAGAGATGTGATTTTCGTACTTTATCTGCTCCTACAGCAGGAGCCAGAATTCGCACGCTCTTAAAAGAACAAATATAATTATTTAATGTGGATTCCTTATCTTTTATTTTAATGATGATAAACCTAAAGTATGATGATAATGATGATAGTACGTAATACGCTCTTCCACCAGAGGAATACGGCTATAATTAGCAGGCGCCGTCAGGAAAAGAAAATGAATTCTTCTTCTTTTTCTTGTAGTCCCATCAACTACGTTGACTGGAGTTCACTGAACCATTCTTCTTGCTTCGCGTTCCTCTCTCTTTTCCAACAACTTAACTTATGTTATTATTACTTACATGGTCTTTTCGTACTTTATAAGATTTATTTTTGTTTGAACGGAGTAGTAGTCTATGACGAAATAGGAGTAGCTTTATACGATAATGGTATTCTGAATAATATATATTTATCGTACAATTAAAGGGCATGCTCCTTATGGACATAGCTGTTTAACGTCCGACTTGCGTTCAGATGCATGGCGCTAGTATCATAGCAAAACTCAATAGGATTATACCATGATAATTATGACTGAAAACATTATCAAATGTGAAAAATTCAAGCTCAAAACAAAGTTTATATCACTTAAAAATTAATGCCATGGACTCGTTCGATTTTGTATATAGAAATTTGACTTCTTCAAAGTTTTTAAAATTTGTAAACATGTGAGGTTTTGATTGGATATTATTGTTTATCAAAGAGTCACTATTATTTTCATAGTAAGCGGCATGATTGTTGATGACGAAAAAATAGATTCTTGATTTGCATCAGAGTCCCAAATTGTTGTTTTATAGCCTTTATTGAATGTATACATTCTTTTACAAAGATCTACTGAGGAATGTACATTGTAGCACACAGAATCCTTTCCAGATAGTAAGTACATTAATGAGTAGGG
Organism: Lepeophtheirus salmonis; assembly: GCF_016086655.4. Lineage (NCBI taxonomy): Eukaryota > Metazoa > Arthropoda > Copepoda > Siphonostomatoida > Caligidae > Lepeophtheirus > Lepeophtheirus salmonis. The sequence goes on along the minus strand of NC_052138.2, from coordinate 4,252,743 downwards.
TTGTAAATCATAAGTATTTTTGGTATGTGAAAAAGAAATCCGAAAATGAATATGGTAACAACCCTTCATTTTAATTTGAAGAATGCTTGAGAGATGAGCAGCTTAATTGTCAAGTATATTTTAGCTCGGTCCTGTTTTTGGAGTTGACAACTTGAAGAGTGAATTTTATTTTCTTAAGCAGATTTTCATTATTATCTCATTCTTGAGGAGTGAATTTCCTTTTCTACTAAATGCAACAAAAAAACTATAATTGATATAAACGAAACGGTGTTGAACATTTGTAACAGTTCATAACAGAGGCAATGTAACCTTGAGGGTTTGTTGCGGAGTTGTAATGGGACATGAGTATTGTTTACTTATATTAGCTTCTAAACAAAGTAACAGAGAGTGGCACAGTCTTGCGACAAAATAATACAGCTCCCTGAATGATTATATTATTTAATACAAAATGTAGGAGTACATATGTTACTTAAAAGGAAGGCGCTGTTTAAACTCTCTTCATAGGCCATTTTTTTTAAACAACTAGTTTAACTAAGAGTTACAGACTGTGGATTGGTTGTTTTTAGTTTTCTCATGCCCTATTGTAAGTCCTTCTTGGACTCAGATTATCGGAGTAATCAGGGGCGTACGCAGGGGTTGGCTGGAGGGGATGTAGCCCCCCTAAACTAAGGATTTTTTGCTTTTTACAATGAATTTTTTTGGTTACGATGAAAAAAATTTATAGGAAAATAAGAGCAGAAATTTTTTCCCAAATTTTTTTTAAATTTTTGTGAATAGCTGTAGATTTAACAAGTTTTTTTTTTTTGCAAAACGTTATATTTGAAATTTCATTAATCAAATATTATTACAAAAAATTAAATTTTTTAAACAGCTGTGGAAAGTTTAATTTTTTGTTAATAACTATGGGTTTTTGAAAAAAAATTATAAAAATTAAGACCCTCCCCCTAAAATATAATCCTGCGGACGCCCCTGGTAATTCTTGTATATTTTCTTTTCTTCTCGTCACAGCTGCTTGTAGCTGATCTAACGCTCATACGTCATGGCAGTTAAGCTTCTCTTGTCCTCCAAAAATTCTCAAAATAGCCTTGTTGATTTGTAGTTTTTTTTCTTTGTTAATATTCCCAAAATCCTACTTTATTAGGATCTCTGGCCATGAAATTTGATTTGAGCATCTATAACATGAACGAATCAAACACAAGTTTGTTATTGTACATCGAGTCCAAGAGGGACTACCACTTAAAACTCCCCATCAAATAATCAGTGTTACTCTTTGTCAGGCATGATAATACTTAGATGTTCTCTCCTCGAAAAGGAAAGAATAATTAATGACAGATTAAAAAGTTTAAAAAACAATGCTCAGTTTGACTTCAATAACAAAGCTTACGCCCTAAACAAAATGCTTAGGATTTACAACTCTATAAATGATATTAATAAAAAAATGGAATTTCTTCAACTTTGCTCCTTAATTTACTTATCACCATGCTCTAGTCCCAAAAGTAAAGTAACTTACGCCTTCAAAATAAGACACATATTTAAACCCATGCATTTTGTATATAATCACCCATATAATTAAAGCTTAATAAATTTTTTTTCTTCTTGAAATAATTTATTCTAGATGAGGATCTCGATTCCTATGAAGTCTCAACGCAACCTCCTCAATATATGATGGACGGTGGAGAGAGCCTTAGTCCATCAGAAAAGTCACCATTCCACAAATCATCATTCAATTTTAAGAGATTCTTTGATTTTCTCGGATATAAACGAGACAAATATGAAGGAAATAAATATCGTCAGAATGATTTATATTCTCGCTCATGGATATACAGTCGAGCTGGGTTTTTTAACTATCGGAAATGGAATATAATAATATACTTTCGACTATCTCCCAAATGCGTTTATTCATCTGGACCTCCGCATAAATCCTCTTATTCAAGTATATGGGCTGGTGGATATGTTTTGGCAAATGGAAATGGAAGTTCCTCCACTGGGAACTATTTTCAATCCAACAATAATGTGAATAATGGGGGTGGAACAAATGGAACATCTAATAATGGCTACTACAATAAACAAAATGGTGGAATTTCCAACAATAACAATAATAATAATAATAATAACGGTATTTTGGATTTTGATAACTTTGATTATCCGGATTCCCCTACTCAAAAATGGTTAGCAGACAATGCGGATCTCTCCCCCCTTACAGTTCTGGATAACATCAATTTAAAAACAGAGTTTCCTTATGCTTCCAATCAAATCGACATCGATAAGCCTCCAGATATCCATCAACAAAATATGCCTATGGATGGAGCACCCATTGCAGAAAACTTGCTTCAATTTGCTGTATCCGTTCCTTCTGTTCCTCAACAGCCACAACAAACAAATTCATCCTCTTCATCATCACCTTCCACAGCTTCCTTTTTGGATATTGGAGGCGATTCTTTCACTCAGAGCCTTTATGATGACCTTGGGGATATCAGCCTCAATGAATTTGGAAACAATCCCAACCATCAGCTCCAAATACAGTCTCTCAATATGGTTCCACACAACAACAATCACCCAGAAAACATTTTATCTACGGCCACAAACTCTAAGCCCATCACCCTCGAAAAAATAGAGTCCAATGAATCTCCATTCCACAACTTTATCCATCTCACGGATTTAGCCAGAATAAAGTCAACTGCAGCAGCGGCGGCCGCTGCTGTAGCTGCTGCTGCAGCTCAGTCACCTGATCTAATTAACCCCATCCATCCTCACTCTCAAGGTCCACCAGTCCCTCAACCGTCACAATCACAGCAGCACTTGGACCTGGCTAATTTACTTTCTTCTGGTCCTCCTTCAGTTAACACAAATGATTCAGTACTAAAAGGCTTGATGGAACCTATACCCTCATCGGCATTAAAAGGTTTAATAAAGGTTGAACCCATTTCAGGTTCAGCCTCGCCTCCCAACATGAGTAATACTCAAGGTATTTTTGATCAGAGTTTCATTAAAATGGAAAATGTTGATTCCATTCATCAATCTTGCTCATCTTCCACAACTTCTTCGGGCAATGACTCCGCTTTCTCCCCTCTATCGATGGTCCACTCTCCTTCCTCCCCAACTCCATCAAATGCGGGAAAAGTGAAATCTCCCTCCAGAAAGAAATCATCTTCGTCTACATCCTCCTCCTCCTCAAGTTTCACAATCATGACAGCAGCTTCTGGTGGTCCAACAAATGAAGACGACGACATCAGTAATATACCATCTCTACAAATGCGAATTCAAATCATATCACAAAGGGTAATATTTCTATCATAGTTATTAACAATTATTTTATATTGAGGCTCATTTTAAATTTTCAAATGATAGTTGGGCATACCACCTAATTCTCCTATCGAACTCATTAATGGAGGACATGGTATTAAGAATCCCATGTCTTCAGGAGAGGTTCCCGAGAAGATCCCTGTGGACAAGTTACCTCCAGCTCGACCAGAGTCAGATCCCTCGAAGTTCCAATGTCGAATCTGCTCAAAAATATTTACCCTTCAGCGATTACTAAATCGGCACATGAAGTGTCATTCAGACACCAAGAGATATTTATGTACTTTTTGTGGTAAGGGATTCAATGACACTTTTGATCTGAAGAGACACACAAGAACGCATACAGGTGAGTTAGCATTCATTATTCGTGGGTTGAGGGCCAAATTGTCGTAACTCAAAAATTAAGAATCTTAGTTTTATTGCCTATATGTCATCCCGGGAGTCTAATATTCAATATTAATATTTAAATACACAGAAATTCAGAGAGTCAGATATATAGAGTTCGGCAGTAAAATGTGGACTCCAGAGGTTGTTTATAAATACGTAAAAAAAATTATTTTCAAAAATAACAAAAAAAAATCTTATTAAAAATTGTAAACAAGGCCTTTGCAAAAATTATCACTCAATATGGTCACCTTTAGCGTCAATCACAGCCTTTACATGTCATCGAAAGGCCTTTTTCAGGAGTTGATGAAAAACTCATATAAAAGTTGTCCCGTGCAGCCACTATGGGAGCCTTCAGTGAGTCCACATTTGGGGGTATAGTTTTGGTGTTTTCTCTCTCCAAAGTGCCCCACACAGCAAAGTTCAACAGCTTAAAATCTGCTCTGGAAGGGGTTCACATCTATTTGTCTATTTACCTCTCGAGCCTCTTGGCCTTCATAACCTCTATCAGAAGGTGGCATGGAGTACTCTTGTATGAGAACAATCCAAAGTTGCCTTTCAAGGCCCTCCTAATGGTCCTACCAGCCACGGAGACGTCGTTGGCGAGGTGATTCACCTATTCACGATTTTGTAGGGTACTCCTTCATCTTCTTCTACAAGCTGAACAGGAACTTCAGATCCTCTTTAAATTGTACCCTCCACTTCCTGCTTTTCTAGAAAGATCTTTTCCATCTTGCCTGCCTTGAAACCCCACCTCTTACAGCACTTCACCATGTCCATAATCCTCAACAACTTAACGTCAACATCTAGGAGATCTGAAATGTGCTGCCTTTTGGTTCTTTACTCACTCATGGTGACGATATGACAAAATGTTTATTACAGTTTGTTTATGCACAAAAGATGGCTGAACCAGAATGTCAAAAATAATGACTTGCCCCTCCTATATTAATGAAAAAATTAACATTAATTAATGGTCCACATTTTACTACCCAATTCTCTAAGGGATAAAATTTTAGAAAACACAATTATTTATAAATAAAAATTGAATTTCCAAGCTGAATTCTATTAACTGTAAATATAAAGGATTTGCGATAATTTACCCCTCACTCCATGTTTTATTGTTTCTCGTAATTATCATTTCATTGTATCTACATATTGTACTCTTAAAGGTGTTCGACCGTACAAGGTGTAATTTATGCGAAAAATCCTTTACTCAAAGATGCTCCCTGGAGTCTCATTGCCTCAAGGTACATGGAGTTGCTCATCAGTACGATTATAAACAGAGACGCTCAAAGGTATATTTGTCTGAATATAATCTACGTATAACAATACCCTTATGCTCTTTGTCTTTTACAGATGTACGTCTGTGAGGATTGCGGTCATACAACGCCAGAGCCAGAAGTCCATTACATTCATCTAAAAGAAAATCATCCATATAGTCCAGCTCTTCTTAAATTCTATGATAAAAGGCATTTCAAATTCTCTAATTCCAATTTTGCGAGCATGCTTTTACAAGTGAATTCGTAGATCCTCTATTTCATTTTTAATTTTTTGGTATTTTCTTTTTATATATACAATTTGTAAAGCTAAGGCAGAAATGATTATTTTTCGTTTATTTTTTGGGCATATTTAAAATAAAAACACATCTCTCTATTGTAATTATATTTATAAAAATAACAAATATTTATTATTCTGATGATTAAATTATTATTGCTCCTCGTAAATGTTGTATGAAATGGGTTTGTAAAGTTGGCATTAATTGAGATTCATTGGATTGTCTTTTTTTAGTTTTGTACAAAAGGTGTACCCCTTGGACGACGACAACGTTTGATAATTGTTTGTTTTTTCATGAAGATCATTATATGTACATATATATCATATCAACATCCTTAATATCAATAATTAATTAATTATCATACATAATTTTAAAGAAGTAAATTTAAAGGTTTCTTTGGAAATATATTTATTTATATAAGTATATTTTATTAATTATTCGCAAGGCCGGTTTAAGGGGCCTTGGGACAAAAAAAAATGTGTGGAGTCCTTGTTATATCTTTTTGAAAACATATTTGACTTACTTTTGATACAGTATCAAATTTATTTTGGTTATTTAAATGACCTTTTTTTCTTAGAAAAGTTCAATTAATTATCCCTTACTTTCATGCCCTTAAAAAAAAACTAAAAAAAAAACAGCATTGCTAAGGATATTAAGAAATTAAAATTAGAATAAAGGCCGTAAATTTTAAGAATTATTCTTGCTGCGACTTGTTAGGTATCTTTGCAACCTTTTTTTAAAGGTTTCGAGAAGAAAGTATAAGACAAAGTATTTTTGACCATAACATGTTCTACGGTCGTGTGATTGAATATTTGTTCTTCTCTAAACCTCTTTTTAAAAAAAAGTATACAAAGATACATACCAACATACAGTGAGAATAATCCTTAGAATTTGACGGTCAATATTTTTTGTTTGATATGTCGTAGGCGTTTGTTAGTGAAAAAAATCATTTTTATTTTAAGAATTTCATGGCCTTGAAGGCCAAAAAATTGTTACTAGAACCGTTTTTGGAGCCTTAAAAAGCTATATGAAAAATTTCAGGAAAATCCATTCATTGGTTTTGCCGTCATTCCTGGACACACAACCATACATTCGCATTTCATATATAAATAGTTTTATTTGTTTATATTTTAATCTATCCAGCGCCCCTAATAACAAGTGGACCCATTGTTCCCTATGCCCCCTTAAAACTGGTCATTTCCCTCTTTTTGAACAAAACACAACATTAATTGATTCAAGTGAATGTACTTATGCCTTTAAGAAATGTGAACCATTAAAGGAAATAAGATTTTGAAACATTTTATTTATTTTGTCAGGAATATGTGCAATTTTTTTTCATTTTTACTTTGCATTTTTTTTTCCCCATTAAGAAATTATTTTATATATATATATATATATTATTGTTGTCAAGCATTAACTACAAGATACCTACAAAGCAATGAAATACATGCACTCTGCCATGAATGAAATCCATATGTTTGTAACCAAATATTTTTTTTTTAAAAGATCAATTGTATATATGTATACCTAATTATGAATCATTTATCAATTTACACACAGATAATTATTATATTTATTAATTAGTTATAGTTTCTCTTCCCTTTTATCATTATTTTAATTACCCATATTTTTGTTTTGTTTTTCTATTTTACGAAAATCACTAAGAAACCTTTAAAGTTAGAGTCCAAGCTCGGTTGATTGATTCCCGGAATAACTCCAGTTCTTGTGTATACATATATGTATATTTATGTTCAAAAAACTTTTATAAAACATATTGTTGAAATATACATATATATATATTTATATAAAATACATTTTTGTACTATATGGCTATTAGAGTTGTAGAAAGTATTACTTTAGAGGAGCTCGATCCATTTTGTAGAGTCTGCGACCATATAACCTCCTTTTTCCGAAAGGTAATAAAACTAGTTTTATGAATCAAACAAGGTGCATTTTTTGTTTCATAGGGATAGTACACATTTAAAGTTTTGTTGTACACAGTTTTAAAAATCATATAAGATAACTGACGTCCTCCATTCTCCAAGCCCCGAACTTCGGTACTTTTAATACCCGATAATTTTTCTTTTTTTTCCGGTTCCAATTGCCTGATTTGAACCAACCGCGCCAATTTAAAAAAATTGCATAGCAACGGATCTGATGGCATCAATTTCCTCTCTAGCATTATTACCCATGGAGTTTGTAGAGGGATAGTTATTTTAAAACCAAAAGATTCAAAACTTATATGCCAACATATCTTATTTTATAGTTATGGGTTATTAGTTGGTTAGGTGACTAGTTATTCACGATCCACAAAGGTCTTTAGAATGTTGAGTTTTCCAGAATAAGTCCGGTTCCAATTACTTGATTTGAATAAACTGCACCAATTTAAAATTCTTGTATGACACAAAATCTGATGGCGTCAATTATAACTATCTGGCATTATTACCCGATGAGTCATTTGCGTTTTTACATTTTAGAAATTGAAGCAATGAACTGATTTTCATGAATCATACCAATACAAACTTAGGAGCTATATTATAATTAGATAAATTTGATAAAATAATTGGTCAAATCATTTGTTGGCAATATTTATTTTCGACGAGAAACACACTTTATTGCATCTAACAACTGACTGTATTTTCAAGAAAACTTAAAAATCTCCCCTTTAGAATATAAACTGCTTCTACAACCTGATGGACACTCATTATAAAAAAGGACGTTAGGTTATCGCACCCTGTAGTTGTAAACTGTATTTTATTTTCTAAAGCTGTTATCGTTGTATTCTTATTCTTGAGGAGAGAACACACAGGGGTTGAGTCCCCCCCCAAAAAAAAAAAAAATTAAGGAACTTTTACTTTTTACTGGAAAATTTAATTTAATTTTCAAAAAATTTATTCCAAAAAATTTTTTGAATTTAATTTTCTGTAAAAGACTATAGATTTTTGAAAAAATTAAAAAAAAAAAAAATAATATTCGATATTTTTTATCAAAAATTTAATTTCTTTTGAACAGCTGTGGTTTTTTGAAATTTTTGAGAATAGTTATGGATTGTTGAATTTTTTTGTGAATAGCTGTGGATTTTTGAATGTTTTTTTTTTCAAAAAAAAGGTAATATTTGAAATTTTTTCAAAATATTCCAAAAACCAAGCCCTTTTCCCCCCTAAAAAATCCTGCGGGCGCCCTTGGAGCATATAAGTATAAAATGTAGCCATGAATATTTGTCCTCATGAATAATGAGGATTTGTTGCAGAATTACAAATGTTAGTGCCTGTTGGACTTAGAGTAGAATTGGGGATCGACATTGGAGTAATTCCAGCCTATATTATTGGTAGATACAGAGTGGGACTTGGGTATATTTCCTTCATCTAATGGCGACTTCAGCTAATATAATATAATGTCATGACGTCTAATCTACTCTCCTCAAAAGCATTTTTCAAATCGTCATGGTTAATATGTCATTTTTCCATTTCTTTTATTTCAATATACCAGGAGGTCATTTATCATATGTGTAAGACCGAATTTATTACTAAACCTTAGACGATGGAAGAAGAAGAGAATGAAGAGTGTAATAATACTGTACAAAAAAAATAGCTGCAGAGCCAAACCTGAAATGAGAGAACGTCACATACAACAAATGGGGCAAGATGGTAAGAGCCCATCCCACGATGGGAAAACAAGGCTCAAAGAACCTCAAAACAAAAAAATAACAAATTTGGAGTCAAAAACCCTTGCTCCATGAAAAATAATAATCAGAAAGTGGTGGTTGAGTGACCAAATTATGGGAGGAAAAACAAAATTTAGTTCAAATTTTAAAATCTTGCCACAATTTTAAAAAAGAGAACTAAATATGACCAAATTAAAAAACGAATTTAGAATCTTTTTTTTTTTTTTCTTATATCTGTAAATTTATAATCTAAAATAGTAGCAAGAGAAAATATTATTGCAAATTTTAAGTTAAGTATAAAGGATAAATGAATAATAAATTATATTCAAACAGGAAATGTATTATACGGAATAAGAATTTCTTTAGTAAAAATCGAAAAAAATATCAATCAAAATCTCGAAATATTGATCAATTTAGCAAACAAAATAAATCCTCGAGGTTACATGTGGACTCAATTTAGCGCCATCTATTTTTTTTAAGTAAAAAGACCCACAAAATTCAAAAATGACTTTTCTTTTGACATCATTTACTTAATCCTTTGGTTAGAACATAATGGATTAAAATGGATTAATAAATAATCCCTTTTAGTACTGCGCGCAGGTTATACCTTTTCAAACTTACAAATTTAGATTGTATATGGTTGCATATTTCATCTTAAACCCTGACATTGTACTTTATAGCAGTCTATTATCGTCGAGCAGACAAACTTTGCCTAAAAAATATTGAAAACTAGAAAAGAGTTACCAGGTATTGCTCAGGCCAAGGAAAGAGAGGGAAATCACATTTCCAATGGTCACTATTATTTCCATACCAATAAAGAACACACACACACACTGTGATTCTCTTGTTGCTTAGCCCAGATTTTATAGTATTGGTCAATACTTTTACATACAATCTTATCAGTTGTACGGAGGAATGTAATTTTGGGTTCCTATGAGTTCCAAGATTCTTCTGGTATGTCCTCGACAATGTCAACAATCATCAGTTTTGTTCATATAGTTGAAAATTATTTTTTAAAGGGTGATTTAGTAGAGCTTGTAGGTTTTATCCATGCCCACAATCCTCCTTAAATAAAAAATATTCAATAATTTTTTAACGTATTCCTCTCCCTGAGCTGTCAAATTGAAATTTTGAAAATTTGAAAATGGCGCTCTTTTTGTAATTGCTACCTCAGAATAATTTTTTTGACAAGATTATTATTTTATTCATAAAGGGAGAAAAATAATTATAAAATAATCACAAGTTCGTAAAAGACGAAGATTTATTGTGAGTTATAAGTTTAAGTCCTTGTTGGACTCGGAGTACAATTGAGGATCGACATCACTGTAATTTCTGCATATATCATTGCTAGATACAGAGTGAAGCTAGAGTTTATTTCCTTAATCTCATAGTGGTTTGTAGCTATTTTAACGAAACCTCTCCCCCTAAAAATTATTCAAATGGCCAGAGTGACCACGTTAATTTTCGGTTTCTTTTTTTAAGATACCGACGTTTCATATTACTTGAATCTCTGATTAGACATATTGCAGTGAGATTTACCGGCCACTCTGTACTCTTTTTCTTAGACTCATCCTGTACAGAGTCTAATATTTAGGGATGCAAATCCTGTGAATTTTGGGCATGTTAAAAAAAAGAAGAAACCGAAAATCAATACTGTAACCCTGACAATTTGAAGAATGTTTCGGAGGAGAGCAGTTCAGCTGCTATTAAAAGCAGCTGTTGAGAGGGATGAGGGGACAAGGAAATGAACAAGAATGGCTCCGATGTCGATCTTCAATTATACTCTCAGTCCAATATGGACATATAATTATAATTCCGCAACAAGTCTTCAAGGTTACTCTCGTTCTATTATGAGTACACACGAATGTTCAACGAGGTTTTGAATATAATTGAATCTATTAGAAAAGGTATTTTAATACTCAGGAGTTAAATAATAGTGGAAAAAGTCATTCCGTATTTTTTGCTTTATTTAATGCCTTATAAGAAGTATTAAATAAATTATTATTATAATAGTTATATGTAAGTATACACACAAACAAAGCAGATTTATTAAGTTTCTTTCTATTTCTGGTGAAGAAATTAGGAACCTTGCTTGTGTAAATGTATTACATAAAAAGTAAAAAATACTCTTTAAAAGTTGTCAAAGAAGTAATTGCTGGATATTACACGCATTTAACAATATCCAACCTAATAACGATGAATTTATTAAAATTGAATATATCAATTAGTAAATAATTCCTTATTAAATACTCCTATTAAATCCCTAATTTATTAGGTATAATATTATCTTTCGCTATATGATTGATAAGTGATATTATATTACTGGTTCAAGCGGGTGATGGTGGTTGGTTTGAGTGAGTAACGTCACTATGGGTCCCCTCATGTAAGAGCAAAAGATTTGGGAATTGCTGAATTAACATTTGATAAATAAACTGGAATATCCACTATTAATGATGAAAATCCATTGTAGAATGAGCATGTTAAAAAAAAGAAACAGAAAATCAACATGGTAACCCTGATAGTTTGAAGAATGTTTGGAGGAGAGAAGGAATAATGATCATTACGTTTCATTAGATCATCTACAATCAGCTGTGACACGTGAAGAAGGAGAAAGGATGTATGAAAAATACATTTGCTTGAATGACTCCGATGTCGATCCCCAGCTGTACTCTGAGTCCAAAAAGGACTTACAACTATGCAACCAATACTCAGGGTTACGCTCCATCTTTTATGAGCACATTCGAATGCTCAATCCGGTTTTGAATATACCGGGAGTCCGGAAATTCCTGACTGATTTCTAACTTCCAACTTCATTAAAATCTACAAGGACTAAAAGTTGAGATACAGAGAAATGTTTTTAATAAAAAAACTTCGCTTGGTTATAATCTATAATATATTTTTAACAATTTGGCCTTTAGCTTCCATAACAGCCACAACACGGGGACGGAAGGAGGAGCAGGTGTTCTTGATATAGGTTGGGTCCATCTTGGCCCAGGCCTTGTTGATACTGGCCTTGAGAGCTTTGGTACTGCTGTGGCGTTTTTTGCAAGCCTGTCTCTTAATGTGCGCCAAGATGCTGAAATCCAAGGGGTTCAGGTCGGGGGAGGAGGGGGGCCAGAAGTCCTTAGGCCAGAATTCCACATTCTCCTTCAACCACTTCTGGGTGTTCTTGGCTGTGTGTGCGGGTGCCCCATCCTGCTGGAAACACACCCTCTTACCAGGATACTCCTTCCTGATCCATGGGACCACCTTGGTCTTGAGCACCTTGATGTAGTCCTCCGAGGTGAGCCTGTAGCCCTCTCGGAAGAAGACTGGAGGCATGGCTTTACCATCTGAGCCAACAACTCCAAGTATCATGATGCTGGCTGGGTGCTTGGTCATGGACACATATTTCTCAGATCCTATATAACCATTAAGGCTAATGTAGCGATCATTTTTGCGGTTGAAGACTGGATCCACTGTAAAAGTTTTCTCATCGGAAAAAAGGAGAATTCTGTCCCCATTACTTTTCATGTTGTTCAAAATCTTCTTGCATCGGATGTATCTGGCCTCCATATTGGCCATGGACAACATGGGACGAGTGGTGCGGACCAAGGACTTGCCCCCAATGTCCTTGACAATGTTGGCAGCAGTAGTCTTACCCATGTTGTTCTTCTTGGCAATTGTTCTGATACTCAGAACAGGGTTTATCTTGATCTGGGCCCTGATCTTCTTCTTAGTGGCCTTTAAGACAGGTGTCTTACTTCGAGGCTTGTCTTCAAGGCCTTCCGCCATGTCCAACCTCCTCTTGATCCTACCAATGGTGCTGGCGGCCTCAGAGATCTCCTTGTGGCTGATTCCTGCACGAAGCAGAGCAGCTACTTCATGTCTTTTAGCCTCCATGTCAAAAACAATTATGAATTTCGAAATGTTATTGAAACAAAACTTGTTAATCTGAAAACGGTCTTTAACTTTTATTTACGCAACATTTACGTAAAAAGTCTCTGAAACCTCGAGAAAAGCCATCGAAGGTGCCGGTCAAGACTTTCGGGACACCCGGTAATTGAATCTATTTAGGAAAGGATGTTTAGTCTAGTGTAGTGTCGGTCCTCATTTATGAACGAAGACCGCGGTCCAGTCTAGTCCCACTTGTTGGTCCTTAAGGAAGGTAAAATCCATCCCTCGTGACGTCAAAGAGGGTGTTTTTTCCTTTTTTTAATTATTCCGTTACATAATAGAATATATTATAGAGGCAAGTAATAATTTAATATGTCCGTATTATAATGAAGAAAATCATATTTTTTGTAAGATATGTGTGATGATCTTAATACATATTTCATATATCTTATTTGCTTAATAATCCATTGATAATTTTATGAAATATTCCAAGGACCGACGGTCCTACGAACCGGTGCCAATGATATACAGTCCTAAAGACCTATCCTAAGACTGGACTGAATAAATAAGGACCGACACAACACTAATGTTCACTACTTAGGAATGAAATAATTATGACAACTGCTAAGGAAAAGAAAATTCATTCTTCAGACTACCAATTACAAAAAAAACAGACCAGCCAAAAAATAAACCGGATTTTCATCACTGTATATTATCCTTAAATTTTCCAGATTTAAAGTCCCCATCCTTCAGAGTGTTGAGCCATTTCATTTCTGAATCAATTATAAATATACAAAATAGTCCCACCGGCCTAATTTATACATTTGTGCATATCCTTTTTTTAGTATTGTCAATATTTATATATTTTCAATTAATTTGAAATTAACTTTTTAGATTTCGTAATTATCATTATGTTTAAAGAAAATTAAGCTTTATTTTTTTTTAATCGTCTGATTAATTGAAAATCTTATTTTCACAAAATCGGAGAAGCTCAATTACATATACTCCTTCATAACTTCAAACGAGATTTTAAATTTGAGAAATAATGAGGAATTCCAGCAATGATACGCAGATCCTGTGAATGCCCTCCAACACCTGGAATGATCACTTCTCGAGCGTGAAGGGCAAGAGGAATGTCTCTTGACTTTGATAGACGAGTTTTTAATCGCAGGATTATCTCTCCGTTGACTTTTTGAGGCTTACCGATTCCTCTAATATTTGAATACTTATGATCCCCCAGAATCGGAGTTGAGAGACCAAAGCCTAGATGTGCACGAATTTGATGTTTAAAGCCAGTACATGCGTTCACTTCTAGAAGTGCTGCATTATAGTTGAAGTTAAGGACTTTATATTCCGATACAGCAGGCTGAGCGTGACCAGATGTAAATTGTCTTGTTCGGGATTTTAAAGGAATGTTGACTCGAGGTATGAGCATGGAGCGAAAATGACCGTTGATTTTTTCCTCACGGATGGGAATATCAATTATTCCTTCAGAGGGTTCGGGTACACCATTGGTTATTGCCCAGTAGATTTTAGTTATTTTACGTTGACGAAAATAATTTGTAAGGCGAGAGTGTGATTCTTCAGTTGAGGACAGAAGTAAAACACCAGTTGTTGTTTTATCAAGGCGATGGACATGAGTTAATGCACCACTAGGAATTTCTAAATAGTCTGATAACTTGGGTAGATATTTTAAAATGGAGTGAGGAAAGTTATCATCACTCATAGGAAGACCATAAGGTTTATTCAGCGCCACAATTCCGTCTAAAAAGAAATATTTGAATCAGAATTTATTCATTTCAATAACAATGACAAATACCTTTATTATAAATGATGGAGTTTTGAAGCATTTTTTCCATTTCCATTGAATTCATTTCATAAATGTTAATGGCCTTATACTTTGATTTAAGGCCTTTAACAGACGGCACAACATCCTCCTTTTCCCTTTCCACATTCTCAACAATGATTTTTTTATTCGATTGGGGCACTTCATAGATTTTATCATGGACTTTCATAAGTCTTTTTTGAAGCGAAGTTCCAATATCCTTGACTAGCTTTTCTTTGGAATGAATGGATGCATTCTCATATTTATCACCAGGAGAAACTGTTTTCATCCTATTCTTAATAAATTCCAAAGCAGTTTCTTTATTTTTGAGTAAAGGCATCTTTTCAGGTTTCTTTTTTATCGCAGGCTTTATTGGATTAAATATTTGAAAGTCAATGGCATTCAGTCCCTGAGTTGAGTCTCTTACAAGATCTCTTGTTTCCTTCAACGACTCTGAGCAATCAATGGAGGGTTCTTCAGTTACCACCATAGAGGAAGCCGCAGAAGGCAGAGATCCAAAATACTGTTCATCAATGAAACCAATGGAAGAATCGTTTAAATCCGGCTTTTTGATACCCTTTGCTGTATTTTGTGAGATATTAAAACCCTTTGAAGCACTCAAAGTATTATCCATCACATCTTCTTCAAAATATATGGACTCGCGCGACTCAGGGAAACTATTTTCAGGTGAGGAGGAGGATAGAGGATCCATGGTACTTGAATATGACATTGTATCGACACTAGTCAATGGCTTCTGCTTCGGAGAGTTCTGAGAATCCAGTCGAATCGACCCAAAGCGTGTGGAATGATGTATTTCAAATCCATCATTATCAGATTCCTTATTAACTTCCTCGAAGTCAATATTACTTCTAAAACGAGGATGGTGGGCGGAAACTCCGAGGTGGATATAGCGCCGTACTTGAAATTGGATCATTCGAATATTCAGCATGTTTATTGCTCCATTGTTATTGACAAATGACATCAACACAAGAAGAGAGATGAAACAGGGGAATTGAAATCACACAACCTCTTTTTTTTGTTGTTTCGGGGAATTAAACCTTTAATAAATAAATCTTATATATTTATTAATTGGCATGATTTGGAGACAAGCCAAGGAGCACAATGAAGTAACTTGATATACATGGAGACTATGTTCTTAGAACTAATATATGACTTCAACAAACCAACATCTAATTATATCTTATTTACAGAAGTGGAAATCTACTTCTGTAAATAATATATCAGTCCCTCTTTATATCTCATCCTGCCACCATACATAAGTCCGGTAAGGGGTCATAAAGGCTCTAAAACAAACGGCCTTTAATGGGCACTTTCGCAAATAAGAAAATCGTTGAAACAATGTCCTCTAAAGAGATGGTGACTTTATTAAAACGGGCAATGCCATCAAAATTTGTTAAGTTCTAAGATCTCAATAGTCTGGTGGACAATGATTTTTCCTCTCTGACCGTATGCAGTAGAGACAAGAAGGAAAACAAAAACTAAATAGATGTAATTGATTTAAACTGCCGGAGCTACACTAGACTAAAACTATCAATAGATCAATCAAAGTAATCATAACTTCAAACGAGGTAAAACCATTAGTAATCATTGACATAACAGTGAGTAAGTTTCAGACCCAATACTAAGCCCTTTTTACAACCTTTTTTCTTTAATAGAAAAAAAAATTACATAGATGCATATTCGACATTACATCAAAAATTAAGAAATTGGTCGGTACACATACAATATAATTGTTGTCAAGGTAGATAAGTTAAAAAAGATTGACAAAGGTGTGCCTCACTCACCAGATCCAAATCCCCGAATGAAAATGAATGAATTGAATTTGAGTATATTATGATATCTCTCTAGTAATATCATTTTCTACAAACTATAATTAGTTATTTTTTTAACTTGTTAGATTATAATATTTATACATAATACAATTAATGTACTGATATTTAAGAAACCCTATTTTTAAGAAGATAAGATTACAAATAGGTTTTCTTAAATATCAGTACATTAATTGTATTTTGTATAAATATTATAATCTAACAAGTTAAAAAATAACTAATATAGTATAATATAATATGGAAAAGGGTTTCTCTGTATGTCTGTTAACTCCTTGAGGCTGAGGCAGTAAAATTATTTGACCTTGGATTCTGTACACATACAAAATCTGAACGTAAAAAAAAAACTATGAAATTGTAATAATACATTTTTAAGAATACATTAGTTAAAATATTCAAAATGCCAAAAACATTTGATTTTTTTGAATAGTATACCCCAATCATCAACAACTCTTATAACCCCAGGTTATTATTTTAGTACTCTAGTTTCTGAACGCTCCCCATAAACTCTGCAATCTGTTTCAGTAGTATACATAAAGAAAAGAAAATTAATTCGATCAGATTACCAATTTTAAAAAAAGGTCCAACTGAAAAATACACATGATTTACAATTTTCATTGATAGTAAACCAACAGGAATTTCTTATAAAAAAAGATGCCCTCCCCCCATAACAGGCTGCGTGAATGAAGCTTCTCCATATAGTATTAATACTCATTTACTCAATGAACACAACATCACAAAGGTCAGAACAAAATATTTAAAATTCAGCTCTTTTTATTACAAAAACTTTCTCATAAGGAGAAATTATCAGCAGCAAGAACCTAATGTAATAATTAATTAATGTTTGTATACTTTTAATACTACTTTTTGATAATAAAAATGCATTTCTGTCACTATAAAGCCTTAAATTACCTACTTGCTATGGTGTGTACTCAATAAGTCCTCATCCAATATCTACTTAGTACTTTTTTGTGGATTATATATGAAGTGTTATAAATATGATTAAGATGAAGTCTAAATAGTATTCAATATAAATCAATCAAGGGCAGGGATATAAAAATCTATATCTGTGTGGTGTGTCAGCATAAAAACAATCTTAAACAAAAATCAACCGTTCAAAAACTCCCAATTAATTTTTTTACTTCATTTATATATACAGCTCAATATTTCATAGACATATTTGAGTCAATTATAAGCCTATTATTCAAATTTGTGAGATGAGTTAAGATACCCAGAAATTTAGCTATAGTTTAGAACTTTTATTTGATTTAAGATACATATATTATTGACCCTTATATTGTCCTTTTTAAATAAAATATTTTATTGGGATGATTAAATTTGTCTACTTTACTGGGACATTTGTAGGGGTTAGGCTGGAGGGGCTACATTTTTTGAATTTTTGCTTTTTACTAGAAAATTTGAAATTTAATTTATTTTTTCTAATATTTTTCCTAAAAGAGTAATTTTCTCTGAATATTTTTCTCCAAAAAATTTAATATTTGAAATTTAATATTATATGAAAAGCAATGGATTTTTTAAATTTTTCTCCAAAAAATTTAAGGTTTGAAATTTAACTTAATTTTTCTAATTTTTTTCCAAAAAAAATAATTTTTCTGTGAATATCTATGGATATTTTAAATTTTTCTCCAAAACAATTAATATTTGATGTTTAATTTATAAAAATTAAATTTTTTATGAATAACTGGATTTTCGAAATTCTTTCCCTATAAATTTAATTTTTTTGGAATTTTGAATATTTTAACTAGTGTATTTTTAAAAGTTAATGTGCTTGTCTGAATGTGGTCATTTATAAATTATAATTTCTTTAATGTGACACTGAAAATCCGGATTTTGAAATTGAAAAGTTATTGTTCTTGTTTTTTATTTATTTAATTTAAGGAACATTAAGAAGAAACCTTGGTTTAGAGGTCATTTACTTCAAACTCGAATAGTACATTACTTATCAGTTATATACATCCGTTCAAAATTTACACAACATCCTAATGATTTTTTTGTTCCAGTAAAAAAAAATATTTAAAAGAAGGTCAGAGATTGTAAATAATAATGTTCTATTGTATTCTAATTTTTTCTCAAAATCGAATATGTAAATATATGCTAATCAGGGTTTCCTATTATCTGATGATGACCAGAATTTGGCGTTTAAAGTAAATTAATTTAGAAGAAGAAAAAAAACACGCCCATAATAATTAATGAGTTTTTTTGATACATATTTATGTTCACAAAAATGAAGACAAATTATTGTAATGTTATAAAATAATTATGATTGAATACTTGTGATAAATAATACTAGGAACAATTTTCAGAGCCCTAAATATCACTAATTAGGGATGTCAAAGTTGTCTCAATCCTCGTGAGCATAGACTTTAAAACAGTATAGGTATATTGGTAACCTGTAAGATATTAGTGTTCTTATTAATAATTATGCAGCCCTATGTTGAAAATTCAATCGTATTAACGAGCAATTTGAAGGCCTGAATAACCAAGTTGTATAACAATAAAAACTCTCTTTTCATTAAGTTTAGGTAAAATAGTGAACTATTTGATGTCAAAATCGCACCAACAAATAGAAGGGCTTAAATCTTACTATCTATATTTTTTTCCCGCTCAATTGCCTTGTTTTATTATGTATATCTAACCCCAAAGAGTATGAAAATATGTTATTACATCGTTATATAATCTTATTTTCATGTGGTAGATAAAAATTAACTATTACAGTGTAAAGAATCATATATTTTTCTCTAATAGTCATACTTTTCTAGAACCTAATCGATCAAAAGAAAAAAAAAATATTACAAATCTAGCCATGCTTAGGTATTTTTAGTAAAGATCACTTTGATTATTTTCAAATTAAATATGACTGTTTATCATTGACATCAAGTAGTATTCAATACAAGTTTTAAGTCCAGGGGTGTTGCTAGCTTTCATCATTCGGAGGGGATTCGCTCCAAAAATTATCATATAATAATTACTTACATATAAAAATATTTATATGATTTTTTCTAGGGGGGAGCTAAAGAGTCTAGCGACACCCCTGGTTAAGTCTATTCATAAATCCATTTGATGGAGTTTTATCAAGGTTTATTAAAAGTTTATCCATTTTATATATAACAAGTATCGACTTTGAGCACCCAAAATGTATCTCCTTCAATTATAATGCAATTTTTCAGGGAAAAAGCTTTATACTTTTCTTTTTATTAACATTCACGAGGAATTGTACAATTTTCACATCCCTATAGTAAATAATATCACCGATGATAGCATATGATTGAAAGAGGTTGTGTGTGTATAATTAATATCAAGTCCTGCGATAAAAAATATATCAGTATAACGTCTGTCAATATTGGATGAGATGATCCGGAGTTTCAATTTTGAAAGGATTGTTTAAATGAATCATCTTGAAACGACTTCAAAAGGATGGATGGCTGGTCGTATTACTATATACGAATTGCATTGGCGATTCTTTTTTACATTTGTTTAGTTGAGCTGATTCCATTTTTTGTCTGTTCCCTCATCAAGTACTTGTTTCGCGCAAAGACTGTGGAATTTCACGTTGATTTGTTCCATGGACAAGTCAGAGATTTGGTCTACTCCACGGCTAAACATGAAATTAAAATTTCGATAATGAAAGTCGTCCCCAAATTTTCTTTTAAAAAACTATCTCTATGTATTGAGCTCTCGAAAGTAAGGATATACCTTGATGAAGGAAATAGTTGCATTAACGAGCACTCCACCGGGAGTTTGGAGCTCCTGAATCCCTCTCACAATCTCAACTTCTCATCTCATATTGAGTCCTTCAAAAGATTTTTTAGATTCTTTGCCATATCTTGCGACTCTTTGCAAGTGGAGATCAAAAAGAATGAAACGTCAAAATCCATGCTACTACTTAAATCATCTCTATCCTATGAGGAGTCATCTCAAATCATCATCTACACCTCTGATTCCCTACAACTCACTTGGAATCAAGGAGACAATGTCATTGAACTTGAATTGACTCTCATGCTCTACCTCAACAAAGGCCCACTTGTGGATGTTTCTCTTTTAAGAACTCGGATTTCCATTGAAAGTAACTCTCTTCTTTCCTCTTCTTCAAATTCATCCTCTTCTCCAGGAATCCTTCAAATGATTCCTTCTTTTCTTTCATTTCACATCAAGGCTGAGCTCATCACAATCAACTTTCCTGATTTAAATCTCAAATTGTCTCTTGCTCTATTGCAGCTTCGTAAAGAGGAGTCTTCCTCCTATAACATCACTTGTCTAAATTTCTGTTCTCACCGAGATGCACCACTACTCTCATTTGATGCTATAAACTTTCATACCTCTGTTGAAAAGACTCATGTGGCAAGCATTACCAAAGTTGATGTTCACGATTTGCCGTCTCTTACAGCTTTAGCTAAAGCCTTGGCTAGTAAGAAAAATAATAATTTGTCTTCATCTTCTCAAAGACAGAAACAGTCATCATCTTCCTCACGAAAATTCGAAGTTATGGTATCGGAAATCACAATAGCTCTTGAGGAAGAACTGAAAGTGCATCTACCTGCTTTGGCATGGAAGATGGATGATGAAGTCATTGGACATTGTGTTAATTTTGATTTATTATCTGTTTCCTGGCAGCAGAATAATTTCCTTATCGTTCAAGATGTTTTTGTACTATTTTGCGAAAAAAAACTAAGTATAGTCGTTAGTTCATCTTCATTTTTTGGAAACAGGGATACTCTTCTTAGTCTTGTTTCTAAAAGAAGACCCACGCCTAAAGGAACTTCCAATTCCGTGTCTTCTAATTTTTGTAAAGAAATACAATTTGAAATGGCGGATTTTACTATCAAATTCAAAATTTTACCTTCAGTTGACATACATTTTAACATTACAAATATAGTTTATTCCAAAAGATACTTGGAAGATTCCAATTATCTGGAAGAATGCTTTAAAATCATTTCATTACAAGCACTTTTATGTAAGCTGAGCAAAAAAGTAAAATTTATCAATGTAGAGAAGATATCAATATCAAGAGCTGAGGAAATCATTGTCTTTGAGCTTTGTAAGGAAACTTCAATTCTTTGGAAACCTGATATCCATTTATCCATGCATAAGCTTTCTCATATTATGCTTGAAGTTATTAATGAAAGGACTCGTCATATGGAGAATACATCAAATGGAGAGCGGAGTCCAAAGATCATTATAAAAGTCAACTCTTCAAACACTTGTGTAAAAATGCTCAAACATGAATTAAAGATAGCGACTCAAGATTGTGTTTTTGAGTTACAGCCCACCGATAAAGTCTTTAAATTTGCATTTCCTTCCATTTTCATAGATGCTGATGATAAGTTTAAGAAAATAATTAGTTTTGCAGGACTCATCATCAAGTTTTATGCACATCCTGTACGAAGTTATCATAGGAAAGATATTGAGGGAGTTATTGATGAAGAAAATCGTGCTCTAGAGCTATTTCTAACGCATCTTGAAATAAATATTCTACATGAGCTATATTTTCACGATATATTTTTTATTGAGTTCATGGGAATATACAAATGGCTCAAGAAGCTTCATGGTATCAGTGGTGGTTCTGGAGGAAGACTCCCCCCAGATGTTATTTTATATGTAAAACAAATACAAATCGACTTTCATGATGACCCATTTGAAGTACGGCTGAAAAAGAACTATGAACTCATGGAAGATGAACATTATGAGTCAGAAAAGAGAAAAAAAGTCCTGGAGTCGAAAATTGATAATTTTCGAAGAATGAATCTGATGCTACCTGTGAATAAAGTAATTATTCATTTTATTAATATTCTTTGTTCAAAGTATGGATATATTTGTTGCAGATTGAACAGATTTTCACGGATTTGTCAAGAAAGAACACAGACATATATATTAAGAGAGCACAAAATTACCATGCAAAATCCTCGAAAAAGGCTAAATTGTGGTCTTGGAGTATTTCATCAATGCAGTTGATGGTCTTGGCTGATTCATCAATGCATTCACCAGATGCAGTGATAGATTTCATACAGGTACATTTGCTTCAATTTCTGTTGCAAAATAATTTTTTACTTTTCTATAGAGTATAGATCAAGAAAGTCCCTGGTTGGAAAACATGGAATTTTTTACTCTCTTACTTCGTTGGATACGTTTTGAGTGCAAATTATCAACTATGTATTTGAAGGATTTTCCTCAGTATTTAGCTGATTTTAAACATGTGTTGCTGTGAGTATATGAACATACATTCGTTTCTGAGTGATTAAAGCTATGATTTTTGTCCTTAGATGGGGGAAAATTGCTTTAGCGGATGAAGCTCCTCCCGAACGAGCTCTAAAAGAGTTTGTTTTGAAGATAGATGAGCCTTTTGAGGATGCAAAGGTATTTAGAAATATGGTGTCTACGAAGATTTATCATGATATTGCTATGGATATGGAAACATTTGCAGCGGCGCACGGACCTTGTTGGGAACCTTGTCTTTCACACTTCTCTTTACTTTTAAACAATGTATTTGGCCCATCTTCAGATCCAAGTCCACCTTTACCTTGGTGGGACAAGATTCGCTACATTTTCCATGGGCGAATATTAATTTTCTGCAAAACATTTAAATGCATGCTTCATACTTCCCCAGACCCATATAATACCACGGAGGAAATTGAGGTTGATCTTTTTGATGCTAATTTTCATTGGTCAAATGGAGGTTTTTTAAAGTGCTCCGGAGATCTGGATTGTTTTATTAGGTTACCTTCTTACTATTGTTGGCAATAATTACATATTATCTTGATTTTTATTTGTTATTTTTAGAAATGAAACTAAATATGATGATTGTCAGCTATTGCACTTTCCAGGACTTCAGTTTTCAATTAAGTTTGATTGGGTATGCATTGGAAATCCCTTTGATCATCATTCTGTGATTCCTTGTGCCCCAAATAAAGTGCCTGAATATTCTCATAATTTTGAACACGATTCATATAGAGCTTTTCGCTCACAAAATTTAAATACAAGAATATCCATAGAAGGGAAATCCAGCTTAAAGAATCGTCCACATATTCATATGTACAGTTCAACCATTCGGTGGATGGAGAGTATAAAGGTTCAAAGTTATTAATAAGTTTATTTTGAAATTGATATATTTATTACAATTATTTCAGTGGTTGTTCAGTGGAGCAAGTAGGCCCATTCGAAGAGGCAAAGTGTTCATGTGAGGAATCTTTTATAGTTACTATCTATCTTTCGTGTATTTCATATCAATTTTTCAACTTTAGGGAGCATAGTCCTCCTCGAAAACCCAGTATTTTTCGACATTTAAAAAGGATTCAGATATCTCTTGCGCTGAAACAATTGCAATTGACTTATTGGATGTCTGCATCTATGAATAAAGGAGTGCTCTTTAATTTGGCACATGGCCTGTCTCTATCTGCTGAGTGTAACCTTAAACTTGTGAGCATCAATGATAGACTTATCCATCGCAAACGAAGTGAGTGGTCAACTTTGTTCATAAATTGCGAATTTTCCACTGCGGATATTTGGTTTCAATGCACGACCCAAAATGCGGAGGAGAAGCGTTTCTTGGAGCGAAGTTTTTTTTTCTCTGTTGAAAATGTAAAATATAGTCGTGAGATGGGTGAAAAAGCACCTGTTCCAGAAGAGGATCTTCTACAAATATTCCCGTCTCACTCAATTGTTGTTTTAGGTACAAATCAGTTCATATTTTAATGGATTTATTTAATATATATATATATATATTTACTCCAAAGGTGCACGTGGAGCATGGACAGAGTCCAATCGAGATATGTGTTTTTGCTTGTACGAAAGTTGGAAAAGAGCACATGTTCTTAGACAACAAATATCCCTGGATTACTTAAAACGGATTAAAGTTCCACATACAAAAGAGTCAAACGAAGATAGTGATGAGGAGGACTGTGCTTCTTCTTCAGCCATTATTAACGTTGCTAAAAAATCTAAAAATGAAGGCGAATTGAGCCTCTCAAACATTGCTACATGGAAAACGGGGGCGGACACAGTTGAAAAGCTTTTATACGATACCTCTGAATGTACAAATCATACTCCCATAGTGTATAGTGAGGACCAAAGCTCGGATACGAAGAAAAAGGACATGGAAGCTATGTTAGCCTGTAGTCAAAATGATACCTATCACAGACGTTGGAATATTAAGTTTATCAATAGTCAGATGTTACTGAAGGGTATCGAAACAGAGGGGCATGTCATTCTGAGTGCTTCAAAGGCTGAAATTGTTCAAAATTTCCATATACCTGTTTGGAGAGACAGAACTCTTTTGAGTAAAAAGAGTTGGTCTGGCTGCTTGGAGAGCATGCAGTGTTTTGCAACCGTTTCTCCGAACGAAGATGGATCCAAATTGAAGGAGGATCAAATTTCTTGGTTAACTCAAAACATTATTGAGGAAAGAGAGGCTCCAGTCACAATGGTATCTGAGTTAGTTGGAAGTGGACAGTCTGTTGGGGGTGTCATTAGTAAAATCGTGGGCTCCAAAGATGAACAACTGCAACGAATTATTTCGAGGTGTAAGTGTGAGTTCTTTTATGTGGACTATGATGATTGTGAGGGTCTTCTCAAGAAAATACCTCGTCCAAGTGATTTTCAACAATCCAATGATAATGTTGTAAATTCCTTTTCTTTGATTCACCATGACTTGAATATTTGTACAAATAGTTTACAATACTCGGTAGTACTGGATGTGCTTAACAATCTTATGCTCTATACAGAGCCAGTTGCAAAAAGCCGCTCTGAAAACTATTTGAGAATGAAATATAGACTTCTTTTATATAATTTAGAAGATCAATGGAAACCCATAACGCAGTTACAAAATGAAGTAGGGTAAGGTTATTACCGAATATGTATGAGATATCAATTTTTATTTGTATATATTTTGTTCTTTTTACGAGTATAGACATCTTGTTTGCTTACTAAGACGAAAAGAAAAAGATATTTATAGTGCTCAAAGTTCTGGAAATGAAGATTTGAGGTCAGAATATGAGAGTTTAGAAAATGAAGCTCAAATGCTCAAAGATAAAATCAATTCCAAGAGTGAGGAATTAGAGATTCGTTTGAGATGTCTTCGAGAACACAGAGTATTTTCACGTCAAAAACAAGCCAGAAACTATGAAGATGCCCAACAATTGATACGGTAAATTTTAATTTAATTGTTCTAAGAGCTCTAAATTTGATTTGAAGTCATTAAAATAGCCGAAAAGCTGAGATTTTTTTCTCTCGCGCACAATGGAGATTAACTGAAAATGATGGTCAACTAGGGATACTTGATGCCTCTATTTCGAACTTTTTTTACACTAAAACACTCATGCCTGATGATACGACTGAGCATTCCTTGGAGATGGGATATATATATCTCAAAAACCTCCTTCCAAACCAAAAATATGAAGATGTACTTTATCCTACAGAACTTCAAAGGGATGCGCCGCTGGACAGACATCCAACTCTTCGAATTTTCTGCAGAGAAAAAGCCCCAGTTGGGGGGATTTCCGTCAAGGAGCACTTTGAAATCAATCTCTCCCCACTCACCATATGTTTAACCCATGCCCTATACTATAAAATCATGCATTTCTGCTTTCCCGAGAAGCCAGAGTATGAGGAAATGGACAAACGACCTCATAAAAAGAAGGGCTCAAAGGAAAAAGCCACCAAGTCCAACTTTTATCTCACACCACCCTTAAATAAAGATGACATAGAAATGATGAAGGACCGAGCCCAGCAAAATAAACTCTTTGTCTACATTAAAATTCCCGAAGTGCCTATTTGCGTATCATACAAAGGAGAAAAAGAGAAGAATCGCATCTCTGATTTGACGAACTTTGTACTTCATGTTCCAAATATAGAGTATCACAATGTGACTTGGACCTGGCTTGATCTCTTCCTTGCTATAAAGAGTCAAAGTAAGGAGTCCCTCATATCCCAATTGATTAAAGAGAAGTTAAAATTGAGACAGAGAGTGGGCGGGAGCGTGGGTGGTGTTGCAGGAGCAAGTCATGACGATGGTCAGGATAATGATGACGAAAAAGCTAAACTTCTCCTGGGAATCAGAACGAATCCATCCAAAACATTTGTCAAACGATAAATAAAGATACATTCCATTATGCATTTTAATAGCGTTATACATATAATTACTAGAATATTTATTTATTAAAAAAAAGAGAGAAAAAACGATAATAATGAAGGTGTTTATTTTAGTTAATCAAGACCAAGGTTAATAGAAATACATTTATTAACCTTGATAAAAATTACTACTCCAAAAATCAAAGGGATGATAACAAGATTCATTGATATAATAGACTTGTATTATATATTGTAGGGGCGTCCACAGGATTATATATATATATTTATTTTTTTATGGGGGGGGGGAATGTTTCTGGGAAAAAAATTAAAAATTAAATTTTTACAAAAAAAAAATATCAAAAATCTACAGCTATTCACAAAAAAAATTTAAAAATTATTTCCGATATTAAATTTTTTGGAAAAAAATTTCAAAAACCCACAGCTGTTCCCAAAATATTAAATTCTTTGAAGAAAAATTCAAAAATCCATTGCTTTTCACCAAAAATTAAACTTTTTTGAAAAAAAATTAAAATAATAATTTTTTTGAATAAAAATTTTAAAAATTATATTCTTTCGAAAAAAAAAATCATAGCTATTAGCAGAAAAATTATATTTGTACAACGTTTTTGCATAATTATTCTTCATCCTGACCAAAAAAAAAAAACACTCTAAATAGAAAGAATTTCATGATGGGGGGCGGAATTACAGCCTGCAGACACCCCAGTAATATGACACCTTTTCACTTGGTTTTATTTTTTCATATATTTATATATTTTGTTCAGATTTTTCATTCTTTCTTATTATGATTATATATAATTAATGATGTTCTTTATATTTAATTAAAATGTTTAAATAGTATCCTTTATTGGGTTATATAAGTATATATTAATAAATATTATTATATACTTATATCATTCATTTATGTATAACCGGAAGATAAATTAATATATTTTATTTACCGTGTAAGATATTTTTTTCTCTTGTTACTGAATGTATGCATAAAATTCATCTAATTGCCCGAGTGATGTTTAATTAATAATAATTTAGGTTCACAATAACTTCAAATTGGTATCACAGTGTAAAAAAAAACAAAAAAGTAGAAATAATTGTCGTTAAAAAGTTGACAGCAGGCGTCTTTGTCACATAAAATAACAATAAGACAAAACAAATCCATAATTATGCAATAATAAAATTTAATCAACTCTCAGGTGTGAAGACTTTAGTCATAACAATATCCCCCGTAGAAAGAGTTTGAGTCTCAACGTCTTTTTTTAATGTGATTTCTCTTAGGGGCGGCGGGGATGGTGAACGTGAGGAAGAAATGCCATTGGGGAAATAATGATAGTGATCTCTGTTAGAATGTAGAGAAGAGGAGGGGTCACCCCCTCCTCCTCCACTCTGACTAAAAAGCATGGCGCGGGATAGAATTCTTTCGAGTTTATCAATGCGTTCAACTCGATCCATAGAATCGTCAGCTAGGATGTCTTCGACCATATCCATTGCCTCTGTGATGGATTTTAATTCGACGGTAGGGGACTTGCAGTCTCGAGGAGAGAGGGAGGATTCGGGAGACTCTGCATTGTTTGACTCTACAGAGTCAAGGCTCATGAAATTTTCTTCATCGTCATCGTAGGGTGATCGAGATTCTCTGTAATTAATTAAAAGAAGAAATGATTAAAAAACACTTCTATAATAAACTAATTATTTATATAATTAATGGCAGGGCCCGTTGCGAGGCGGACAAAATAGGATGTCAGTCGGAAAGGCAAGATTCTCAAGTTTTTTGGAAATACAATAAGTCTCTATCATGCGTTGGAGTAGTGAGGAACGTGGGTTTGCCGTCGAAAATAAATACTGCCCCAAAAATGGTCTGTCATAAATCACACCAATACAAACTCAGGATCTAAATTACTTTAATTTACTAAAATATTATGTCAATCAGTTCATTGCTTCAATTTCTAATAAACAAAATACGATTTTTTCAATTTATTTTCCTATTTTGAAATTTGCAAAATTCTTTAGCATCATTATCTGTGGAGTTACGTATGTTCAAAAAGCTAAAATGAGTCCTGTCAAATTTAGTGTTATGCAATAACTCTACATTTGTATAATCAAATCGGGTATTCAACCCGGATTTATGCCGAAGACCCAACATTTTTAAGACCTTTGCAAAATTGTCAATAACTAATTAATAATCAACTAATCATTCACAAAAATTGAATAAGACATGTGACCAATTAAAATTTGTATATTTTTTAAATTATAAAATTACTATTCTTTGAAACTTCTCAATGAAAATTTATTTAAAGAGAAACAAAAAAAGTGAAAAAATCACAGGGTATTAAAATAAACTAAGTTTTGTTTCTGAACAATGGAGGACGTCAGTTATCTGAACTATGTAAAGTAAAAGTTTAAATGTGTAAACTATCATTAGGAAGCCAAAATAAAACTTATTTTATTACCTTTTGGATAAAGGAAATTATAAAAAACCTAAATATCGACACAGTCTAGAAAAAAGGATTCAAAAAGGTCATTAAACAATTATTTATCAAAAAGGTCTTATATTACAGGGTTGATCTTATCTAGTGGTACACTTAATTTAAATTTTAATAGATCGGAAATTTATTCGTAGATTGTCTTCAAACTCAGTTTTGTGACTCAAGATTCCATATGTAAAGTTTCGAATCAATTAAAAACAAAACAAACGAGAACGAGTAAAATACAGGAATAAAGTAGTTAAATTTTGAAGCTTCTCTCACACGGCATGTCCTCCATAGTCATATCCAATGAGCTCGGGTACAGCTTCAGTGAGCCATGTCTTCAGAACAAAAAATCCAGCCGGAACAATGCTTTTGGACGTTGTGGCCAGCACAGGCCCTCCCATTTTTGTGGAGAGTAAGGAGCAGCTCAATGCAAATGCTAATATCAATCTTCTTGATAAGTAAGTGCTACCTTGGCGGATTAAAGACTTTGTTTACAGTCATGACGAAGCTCCATGTCATTGCACCGCTAAGACCCAGGTCTTCCTGAGAGACAACTTTCAGGACTTTTCAACATGTGGCCGCCCCTCTCTCCAGACACAAACTCCTTGGACTACTCTATCTATACGCGTATAGAGGAGAGGGCGTGTGCTACTTCTCAGAAGAATTTCCAGTCTCTAGAGGCTTCCATCACGAAGGAGTGGACCAAGCTCGAGTCGGACTACATAGTCAGGGTCTGCAAGGGATTTCGGTCTCGTATTGAGGCAATTACTAGAGCTGCGGGCTCACATATTGAATATAATTAAAAGTTATGCAGAGCACGATTTTCAGATGATTTTGTTAAATACAACCTCTCGTTTCAATTTTACTATTAAAAATAATAAAATGTGTACCGCTACCCTCTACTTTTAGGGGAAATTAAAAAGGCCAAATCTTCATAAGTCAGCTCATATCAGAGTCACAAAATTTGAAAAATATATATTCTAAAGAACAATCCTAGGACCGGGTCTGTCTATAATAACTATTTAAGTCATTAATAATAATACCTTTGTTCAATTTTTTCCAATTTCTTAGCCACTTTGAGAGAGCCTTTTAGTTTCTCTTTATCCTCCTTTGTTAGATCCAAGTACCTATTAGTATGTATATATATTGGAAGATAAGTAACAAAACTTTTTTTGTATAAGATATAATCTTCTCACCTGAGTAATCGGATTTCTCTATTTGATAGAACAATATTTTTATTGTCGGATGTAGCAAATTTAAGTTTGAGATCCGAGACTTCATTCTCAATTTTCCGTTGTTTCTTTCGAATTTTGACATCGTCGGTATTGATATACAGCATGACTTGCTCTTCACATAATTCCGAAAATAATTGTCGATATTCAGATCGAATTGCTCTGAAAAAAATAAAAGTAAGGCAAATTAAAGCATTAACTAGGTATACGTAGTAAATACAATACAATTATATGACTCATTGTGTTCCTAAGTGAGTTAAAACTTGGGAAAAAAGTTGCGATATTTACATATACATACAATAAAAACTAACTTTGACCAAGTCCGAGTCTTATCAGGTCATTCAAAGCATGGTACAAACAAGGCCGTCCGAAGAATTATATATATATTTTTTATTTGTGAGTTGGAATTTTTTTTAAATAAAAATTCCTAAATAAAAAAAATTTGGAAAAAAAATTTAATTTCGCATATTACATTTTTCGGAACAAAAAATGAAAAATCCACTGCTTTTGACAAAAAATCAAATTTTTTTTTACAAAAATCCATAGATGTTCAAAAAAATACTCTAAAACGATATTTGAAAGATGGAGAGTAACAATGAGAGTTTGCTCGGGAGTTATAAGTGTAAGTCCTTCTTGGACTCTGAGTATATCGACTTAATTACCTACAGGGTGGACCACATAAATTGGGAAAACCTTTAAAGGCTTATAGCGAACGAACAAGATGAGGTAGAACCATAAATTATGAATCATTTGAAAGCTACATTTAACGAAATTCAATTATTTATAATGAGATCCGCCTTCTTTGATAACCTCGGCCACACAGCGCCAGAAAATTTGGCATACTCGGGCGACCTCGTGCGGATCCATTTTTGATATTTTAATAGTTCTGCTTTTGAACTTTTAATTGACTGAAATGGCAGGATGGAATGGAGTAGCACAGGGAAAAAATTACACCTTCCAACAACGCCAAAAAATTCCAGGATGTCTTGTCCAGAAAATATCCCAAACCACACGGCCTGGACCCAAATATCGGTTCAGATCAGTCTTACAAAAAAATTATTTAAGACCGACCAGGGTACATTGGACCAAGTATCAACACTACTAGTATATGTTCATACAACCATATTTTGACGAAATTTTTTTGTTCATGCCATGACTGATAGGAAGAGTTATGTTGTGGTTATTTATGACCAAAAAGTGCAATTCAAATAGGTCTTAATTACCTATGTTGGTATCTGACTACTACAAATTTTATAATTAGAACACTTCCTAGGCTTTTATCTATGCAGGCAAAAGAATACATTATGAATCTCAAATTATAATTAGGGTTTTAAATCGTTGGCATTTTCAGTATGTAAAAATAAAATAAAACGAAAATCAATATGATAACCCTGCCAATTTGAAGGAGAGCAGTTTACCAGTCCTGATTTTTATTAGGCCAGCTGTGAGATGAAGGAAATAAACACAAATCGAACTCCCTATCAGCAAGGTCATAGTCAAGAATCAACGAGTGGTCCATTAAAATCTGAACCCTTGGAATTTTAAACTTCAACAAGATATTATTTATTAATTAACGATAGAATTTCAACAAAATTAATGATATAAGTAGATGGATGTCTGAGCTCTCTTAATGATTAATGTAGCCATCCCTAGCGGCAATAATAACTTCCAGGCGGCGGCAAAAGGCCTTGCATCCACTACGGATGCAGTCCTCTGACGTGGCGTCCGAGTCCTGGCGGACAGTGGCTTTGAAGACCTCGATATTTGCATGAGAGAAACTGCAGGCCTTCCCCTCCCTCGACAGGCACCCAGAAGGTGCATGTCGAGGGACTTGGAATCAGGGCTGTAGGGGGGCCAAATGTTTGGGCCAGAAGTGAATGTTGTTGGCCAAACATTCCTGTACCTTTTTGAAGTTTGTGCAGGCAGCCCATCCTACTCGAAAACCATATTTTCTTCAGGATAGTTTGCCAATTCCACGGCAAAAGGTTCTTTTCCAAGCCAGTCACATAGTTAGACTCTGTGATACCACACCAAAGGGACTACCTTGCCGTCAGAGGCTACAAAGCCCAAGATATGGCAAAGGCATGGTGGTTTATGGTACTAAGTGACCTCATTGATTTATCAATACCCCCAAAGCTTACTTACCTGTGACTATGCCTGTTCCTCACGGGGTAGACGATCCAGATCTTCTTGTCGTTGAACATGACGCCCTGTTTGGCTTTGCCCTTCTTGAAGTCATTCAGAAGAGTCTTACAACGGAGGATATGGGTTTCTTTCATTACTGGTGTCAAAAATGGACTCTCCAACCTTACAAAGATCTTTCCACCCATTATTCGATAGCTCTTTGGACAGTCTTGTGTAAAATTAAGAGATCTCTTGTATGGGCCCTCATGGATTTGAGGGGATTGGACTGGGCGTTTTTCTAAAATCCCTCGGAGTACAGTTTGGTATTTTTGAAAAAGCCTTTCTTCCTCTGCAACGTTTCAGACTTACTGACGGCGTATACGGTGGTCCTGAAGACACAAAACTACTTGGAGTGCGCGAATGGAAATTCGTCGATCACGTTCAAGCGACATTGTTTTCTCGATTTATACGTAAGCTGGAGAGCTCAAATTTTTTTTTGTTTTGTAAGTAATTGTTTATGCTTTAATATATCGGGATATTAACTAATTTCAGTCACTCAACCTTTTTTATTCATTAAATTAGTAAGTGTTCACATTTCACAGTACTTCTTTATGGATCATTAATTCTCATCTGAGTCCAACATGGACTTAAACTACTCGCCGTTACCCTCCGCCATTCATGATCATAAACTCGTGGTTATAAATCATATTTATACCTAGGAGTGTAAATCTTAAGAATTTTTTGGGTGCGAGTTTTCGTTGGTGTTGGCAACCTTTGTTTTATAAAGCTGTTATCATTAATATTTCTATTCTTGATGAGATCTCATCTACAGGGTGAAGACTCAAAAACTAGTAGCATCTTCGAGGCTGTCTAGCGTCAGTTCTATAAGTCTGAAAGTACTTGGCGCCATTCGAAATAGCTGACAAAAACTACAATTGGATGCTTGTTCTGTTTTTGTGCGATCAAAAGTGTTCACAATCAAAATGGGAGAGGGTGTGCGATCTCCTCCTCGCACAAGTTGCAGAATGGACGTTATCAATTCCCGCCTTTATTATTCAATATTAATATAATATTAGATGCTGATAGTCGATAGAGAACTGAATTAAATGCCTAAAATAACGTCGTCTTCTGTCTCGATTTCTGGAAATGGAGGCACATGAATTTGGAAATACTTACTAGACGAGAAACAGATGGCTTGTCGGATTTATCGATATAAATGTGCCTTTAAGTTCCCTGTCTAGAATTACACGCCACTCATTATCCTCATCTCATATCAAAAGCATGGATATTCATCTTTAAAATCAAGTTAACGATGAATACTTCAAGTAAGACTTCAACTTTTTGATCTCACAAAGATGCTTATTACATGGAATATACCCTTATCCATTGTTTATCATCCTACGTTCAAAAAAATTATGGAGAAATACACGGGTAAACCCTTCCCTTCCCGTGGAACCATCATTAAATTAATGGAGGATGTTGGTAATGATGGCATCTCCAAAATCAAAGAAAACGTCGAAGGGAAGGATATTTATTATCTAACAGTAAGTATTCATTTTTTTCATGAAGTATGATCATTAGGTTTTCCTATATTACACAGTCAATAAATATTATTTTTTGTCACTTAAGGATTAACTATGGTTTATAAGCTCCAAGAACTTGTTTTCATAAAACTCATAAAAGGCAAAAACAACTACTTAAATGGTCACAACAACGGGGGTAGTTGCATTGTGTGTATCCTTTATGATAATAGTATTTAATAAAAGCGGTAGAGATATATCTATCCTGTGCACAATTGTATTTAGCAACTTCCACATGAAGAAAAAGGGAAAAATGTTTTTGATTCAACTCCAAGTCTGGCTTGTGTTTTGCAACCTAAAATTATGACATATTAACTGAATTCCAATGTCAGAACAAGAAAATACTATTTGGATCAATCTATTATTTCAATATTCTGTATTTATAATTCATTGTTATTATTAGTTATATGATTACAATTGTTTAATTTCGTATATTTAACATAAATGTATGATGGTTTATTTTTTAGTATGTAGATTATTATACTTAGTTGAAGCCTTCTTTTTAAACTTGGAACTTCAAATATATATTTCGAGATACTCTACTTTGTCGTTTTATTAGTTATTATTCTGAGAATATGGTTCATAATCAATTACAATTTCATGGAGTGTGACATTTTCAAATCTACTGTTACGGATAAAAAACGTCTAAGTCAATTATCCGTAGTATATCTTTATTAAACATTTTGCTAATAAATACTTTTGTTATACCCTCAAAA
Source organism: Lepeophtheirus salmonis (assembly GCF_016086655.4). Lineage (NCBI taxonomy): Eukaryota > Metazoa > Arthropoda > Copepoda > Siphonostomatoida > Caligidae > Lepeophtheirus > Lepeophtheirus salmonis. Next base: position 4,218,077 of record NC_052138.2, on the reverse strand, counting down.
ATCATAATAAAGCAGGCAGTATTTTAAACAACGATAGCATCACCCTCCCCCTCCTTGCACGCGTTTACCTTAACTGGATTATCAACTTTAGCTATAAGTATCAGGAGTGTCCGCAGGAGCGGGCTGGAGTGGCTGTAGTCCCCTAAATTAAGGAATGTTAAAAAAATTATTGCTACATAAGGAAAAAAAATATATGAGAAACAAGGGACAGATTTTTTTCCATGATTCTAAAATGGAAAGTCATTCTATAAAATAGTGCTGTGAAGTAAAAATTTATTTTTTTTCCAAAAAATTCGAAAACCAATTTTGCTGAAATTCTATTGTTAATTAATAAATTATATCTTGTTGAAGTTTAAAATTCAGTGTTTAGATTTTAATAAACCACTCGGTACACTAGGTTTAATTATTGAATGAGATGTTTTTGTGACAAGAGTAAGGGCTATTGAGCCCAGATTGGTTTTTTGAATTAAATTTTTGTAAAAAAATTTGAAAAAGTAACAGCTGTTCAAAAAAAAAGTTATTTTTTAAAGAAAAGTTCAAATATTTAAATTTTTGTAAAAAAATTTAAAAAATCCATAGCTATTCACTGAGAATTAATTTTTTTGGAAGATAATTTGAAGAATAAATATAGGCATTCACAAAATAATTGATAAGTCTACAGCTGTGAATTTTTTTTTTTTTTTTGTAAAAAAATATTCAAATATTAAATTATTAGTAAAAAAATTCAAAAATGAAATGACACAAAAAATTTATAGTTAAAACCAAAAATTCCTTTTTTGGGGGGGGGGAGCTACAGCCCAGCTCTGTGGACACCCCTACAGTTATATATTATCTCCTCAAGAGTGAAATAGCAATAAATAAAAACCACAGTTAAGATTGCCCTCTACACAATAAATTCGCAAGCTAAATAATACTTATATTATTATTTATTAATGACGGAGATGCAGCCTACAGGATTCAAACTAAAGGGAGCTTTCTCCTGCCCTTCTATTCATTCTTCCTTCAAACAAATTATCATTCAATGCAGCTGACTAACTAAGAAAGAGAGAGGGAGAGCAAAGTTCAAGACGGAATTCATTAATTATAATATTTAATGATTTTATAAATATTTAAAAAGATTAAAAGGGACAGGGGACTCACACCTGCTCTCCCCTCTAATGATATTCATCAGAGAGGAGAGTCCTTTTTCAAATCATAATTATCCATATAATATACAGATGTGACAAGGTAATTCATAATTGTATAATACATATACGAGTATATATATTTGACATTTAGAGTTGTTCGTATTTCCGTGAGACAAAAAGATTCGTTTTTTATTTTATGTTTTAAAGGCAATCCTGGAATAGGTGTATGTTACACATATGTGGTTAGTTAACATGAACGCAATCTTGAATATGAATCAAGATATTGTAAATTACATAATTATTTTTTTTAACATCATATATACCAAGGTTAATAGAAATACAAGGTTAGACCATCATGCAATTGGGCTTGCTAAAATTTTCAATTTGATGTATCGTAGCGACTCCTGGGGAAGACAAACAGATTTTGACAAAACACGCAACTAATCATTGTCCATGAAGCAATATTGCTAAAATGTTCAATTTGATGTATCCTTCCGACTGCTCGGGGAAAAAGACAGATTTTGACAAAAACGCAACCATTCATACACTATGACGTCAATATTAAAAAGCGTGGTGGAAGTTAAACATCAGCCGTAGACGCATTATGGTATAACCTTGTATTCATATTAATCTTGATAAATACATTAAAGCAAAAATGAGGGTACACGTACCCCTTAGGGTAATTGGAGGCACTAGAGTTTTCAAAAATAGCATCAATTCAATAGTCTTCCTGCCAGAGGATCTGACTCTCCCACCATCTATTTTATAAAAAAATATAATAATGAGTATGACTACAGTTGAAAATCGTGTGAATTTTGGGTATGATACAAAAATAAACTGAAAATGAACATGGTTGTTACCATGATAATTTGAAGAATGTTTTGGAGGAGTGCAGCTTAGCTTTCAAAACATCTACTAAAGGCAGCTGTGACAATCGAGAATGAAATGAGGACGTACATTCTCCATATTTTATGAGCACACTATCATGTAGTCACTCAATACTTTGATTTTCTCTCTTTCAAGAATCAAAGAATAATAGTAACCCCTTGACATATTTTTTTAATATGACATGATGGGCCAGAGAGTACTTTAATCTCTAGAGCTCTACCTGGATGAGCTTAAGCTACACATGCGTGTTGTTAGAAAATGAGTCCTCAAATCATATTTTTTTCTTTGATCAAGTATCTACGCAGTCCTAAAATGCTCAAAAATGACATTACGGAAAGTGTGCATACATACACACAAACTTTGCTTTATTTTTATAGATTTTCTCCCCTATTCTGATTTAAGCAAGACATTCAACTTCATATGACTATATTGTAGATCAATTTTCACAATTAAAACACAACTAAAGTTATTAACAATTAATGTATACAGGGTGAGAAATCAAAAATTAGAACCTCTTCGAGACCGTCTAGTCTCAGTTCTAAAAGTCTGACAATTTTGAACTTGACGCCATTCGAAAGAACTGACAAAAAGCTACAATTTAAAGTTGATTTTGTTTTTGTGCAATCAAAAATATTCGAACAGAAGCAAAACGGTAGAGGGTGTACGATCTCCTCCGTGTACAAGTCGATTCCAAGGAATTCTATGAACAGAAGAAATGATAGCATCTTGACTTAATCAAGAGCTCAGGCCTAGGGAACCTTCAGGAGCAAAAATCCAGATCAGGTCATGTTCCTTGGTGGCGCAGCGTCCAACGGTACCAAGATGCCTCTCTACTTCTTCAACCCCAACGAGAAAGTCAATACGGACGTTAACTACAAGGTTCTCAGGTACCATTTCTTGACCCGGTTGAAGAGCACTTACCCCAGGTACAACTATGTGTTTATCCAAGAAGGTTCAGCATTTCTGCAGGGAGAACATGACTGCCTTCTATCCTTTGTCCTCACTGTACTTCTGTTAGTACCTGTACTGAAGCCAGCATTCAGAATGGAGAGACACATAATGAATACAATTGTAGAAAATTGTCTAATTACCAACTTTTGCTACAAAAGTTTACCATGAAAAAACATTTCAACTTTTTTCCCCAAAATTTAATTTTTTGATTTTTTTTTTTTAAATATAACTTTTTTAGAATAGCTTTGAATTTTTTTTCCGAAACATTTAATGTTTTTTAATCTGTGTTTTTTGATTTTTCTCACCTAAAAATTTAACATTTGAACTTTTTTCCCCAAAAATTTAATATTCAGAATTTTTTTTTGAAAAAATATAATTTTTTGAGAATAGCATAGAATTTTTTCCCCCAAAAATTTAATATTCGGATTTTTTTTTTTTTTTAAATGTAATTTTTTTTTAATCACTAAATTTTTGAATTTTTTTTGGAAACTTTAACGTTATAAATCTTTTTTGAAAAAAAAAAAAAAAAAAAATTCTGAATAGCTTTGGATCTTTGATTTTTTTCCAAAATTTTTTAACTATTTCCCCCAAAAAAAAAAAAAATAATAATAATCCTGCAGCCCCCCCCCCTGCATAAATCAGGAGTACCAAAATATTAATTCAAATTTCTCTATAAAAAATAACGGAAGACCGAACCGAGTTGGACCGACTCTCAACAACACTAGTCGATTTCTTAGAGATGGAATATCAAATATTTTCATTTTTGTGGCTAAACAAAACACAAATAACTGTAAAAAAACTGTTCCATTGATATAATATACACTATTTATATACAATATGTATCAACCAAGATGAGTCATGTCTTGCTACGCGTCAATACCAAAACACTCTCCAAGATTGCGTACCTTATATTCAACAATAAGAGGAAGAGAAGATCTATTCATGTGTATTTAATAATTTTGATATTTTCATAAGATTCTGTATCAATCTTTTCTTTTACTAATAATTATATTACAATATATATGTGGCACGTAAACATACAAACAATCTTGAACAAAAATAAAGGAATGGAGAAAATCCCGATTATTTCTTATTAATTCATAGCCCAATATTTCATAGAGATATTTGGGCAAATTATAGCCTTTGTATTTAAATCTGTGGGATGAATTGAGATAACCAAGAATTATAGCCATAGTTAAAAACCTTTATTATATTTCTATGGCTTAAATTAGTCCAGATGTGCGTCCTTTCAACACTAAAATATTTTAATTTCTCATTATTTTATCGTGAGGATCAATTTTGACTACTTTAAGTGGTTCATTTGCTACACACCAAAGGGGTGAATAGATGAGGAGAGCAATCCCAACTAACTTATATTAGAGTCAATCATAGGGTTATTATTCAATTTTGTGGGATGAGTGAAGATACCCACGAAAGTGAACTATAGTTTTGAACCTTTATTTGATTTAAGACAATATATTAGCCTCGATATGGCCCTTTTCAACATGAAATATGTCAATATCTCCTTCTTTATTTGTGATGATTAATAATTCTGCCTACTTTTTATGTGCATTTGCGACACACCCAAAGAGTAAGTAAGAAGTATTTGCTGATAGAAATTGACAATAATTATTCTTTGAATAATACAAATATAATCCACACTCCATTTTGAGAAAAATCATTCTATCTTGCTTTTGCGTTGATTGACAACATTTTTTTATTCTTCAAGAAAATATCATCCTCAATTTCTACCAACAAATTATTAAAATATTATTGAAATAATTAAAAATTGATATATTATATTTTAAAGGAGTCATATCGGTGAAGTCTCCTCACAAATCAAATAAATTTAAACTATAGTTAAGATATTTGGGTATCTCCACTCATCCCTGAAATTTGTAATACTAAGTATATAAAGGGTATGCAAGCTATCAATCTCGCGAATATGATTTGATTTCAAACACAATTTTCTCTCCAACCAGTAATCAAATTAAAAAAATAAAAACAGATTATGAAAGCTGGATTGATTCAAATCTGTTTTATTCAATAACAGCACCTCCACCCTCAATTACAGTCTCTATAAGAAGCTGAAAGCACGAGCAAGCCTTTGCCACTTGGTCCCTTGACAAATCTTGGAATTCTTTTTTGATCTGACTGATAAGTTCGTCTTTGGTGTTGTAGGGAGTTTGGTTAGGGAACTGAGTCCTTTAGAGGCCTCAAATTCCCTCTTCACCAAGTACCAGAGTTCGAGGAATTACAATTTTGTCACTCCCGGTGCGGATTCCAAGTAGGAATCCGTGTCCTTTCCAAATATTTAGAACATTTAACTCGTCCATTGATTCCATTTTTTTTTCAACTGGTGCAGGTTTGAGCTAGCTATCTAACAACCAAAAATCAGTTCCCTTAGTGCCTGCGTTTGACCTAATATAGCACACCAAAATGGCGGCATAGATATCTTGTACACCCTGTAATTGACTGAAATATCTTAATGGCATATTGAGTTTTATTTGAATTGGTCGTTTAAACAAAATTTAAGTGAATAATCCTTCTTGATAGAAATTGACAATAACACTATTCGTATACGAATACAAATGTATTCCAGACTCTTTTTATATAAAAATAATTCTAGCTTGCTGGTGTGTTGACATGTATATACATACGAATTTAATTAATTGCTATTGTTTTTCTTTTCTTTTATTTTTTTACTATGTAAAAAAAACTTTAATTAGAATTTTAGCAGACATAAATCAATCAAGAAAAAAGAAAGAAAAAATGTAGACCCCCCTGATGCCTGCATCTTACAATTTAAATGTGCACAAAAAAATGTATTTTTAACCCTTTACACCACCCTGTATTAAATTTTAAATAATTTTTTTTTTTTAAATTATTGCAACATGAATATTAGGGTGTGTATAGTTAATATTGTACTTTTTCCCCCGTTTTTTTGACAGTCTGGAAAAATTTACATCTATAAAAGTAAAAATTGTCAGTCGGTGCCCCAAATATGATAAAAAGTCCCACCAATAAAAACTATTGTAATGTGTTTTAGTGGCATAATTGGTACACTCATAAACGTATATGATTGATTACAACTACTAAGCGTACCGGGAATTTTTTCTATCCAGTAGAATGAACCGGATGTGAAGGAGAACTGAAATGCACCGTCAAAGTTATTGTTTTGACTGAAGAGTGGTGCGCTTTTTCTGATGCAACAACACTAACTTAAAACGTAAACATAACCTTTTCTCTCTATCAGCAGCCTCGTTATGTTTCTAATATCTACTTCTTTATTTATTCTTGATATATGTATTTTTTATAGTGTGACAAATTAGTCACATTCGGGAGTAAAGGGATAAGTCGTTTCACAATTGGCAACAGAGCTGACCTGAGGTCACTGCGTTAGCACTGGGCCCCACACTTCCAATAAGCATCGTACTTGATTGAAAAAATAAATTTCAGTTTATTTTCTCTTCAAAAAAAGTCATTAAATGAAATATAGAACATTATTCATTAAAAAAAGGCTTGGCCTTTCCCAAAAGAAAGGTCATTCTACAAATAAAATAAAACAAATTCCTTTCTACTAAAAAAAAAGTTCTTCTGTAAATATTATTAAAGAGAAAGGGGTCCTGTTTTATGTTTGAAAAAACACTCTAAAACAGTCTCAATTCTTAATTTTATTAGGATTGTAAATCCTAAGCATTTATTAGCGAGTGAGTTTTGTTGTTACCAACTTTAAACAGTGCCTTTTTATATATAGTAGGTAAACATTTCTTCATCAGACTAAGCCTTACAGACATGAATATTCATAAATCCAATTTAAAAAACATTAGCATCTCAACAACAAAATATGCATAAAATAATAGTTGATGATACGTCGACAGCTAAGCCTCTCAAAGACTCTGAGAATTCTCATTCTGAGAATTTTCAAAATTAGTTATTTTCAAAAAATAAGAAAAAATATGGAAAACAAATTCAAAAATCCACAGATGTTCACAAAAAATTAAATTTTTGGAAAAAAATTCAAAAATTAAATTTTTTGGGGAAAAAAAATTCAAAAATATCAGCTTTTCAAAAGAAATTAAATTTATTTGAGAAAAATTTCTAAAATCCATAGTTATTCTGAAAAAATAACAAAAAATATGGAAAACAAATTCAAAAATCCAGATGTTAACAAAAAATTAAATTTTTTTGGAAAAAAATTTTAAAAAAAATTCAAAAATTAAATTTTTGGGGAAAAAAAAATTCAAAAATATCAGCTTTTCAAAAGAAATTAAATTTATTTGAGAAAAATTTCTAAAATCCATAGTTATTCTGAAAAAATAACAAAAAATATGGAAAACAAATTCAAAAATCCACAGATGTTCACAAAAAAATAAATTTTTGAAAAAAAGATTCAAAAATCACAGCTATTCACAAAAAAATTAAATTAATCTGAAGAAAATTTCAAAAATCCATAATTGTTCTCAAAAAATAAAAACTTAATGGAAAACAAATTTAAAAATCCACAACTGTTGAGAAAAAACTTATTTCATTCATTTAAAAAATCCACAGTCATTCACAAGAAATTAAATTTATTTGAAAAATCCATAGCTATTCTCAAAAAATAAAAACTTAATGGAAAAAAAATTCAAAAATTTGGAAAAAAATTTGGAAAAAAATTAATTATTCAGAATTTTTTTGGAAAAATGGTTATAAAACCCCTGACTCAACAATAGCCAGCAAAGCAAGATGAATATTATTTCGATTCATAATTATTTTCTCTTCGTCTTAGCATTAAATTCAATCCATGAAGAACGAATAATATTTATGTAAGGAATAATAAATCATTAAAAACGGAATTAATTTAATACAACACAAAATAGTTTGTGGTTAAATAAGAAGACACATATTGATATTACGAATAAATTATAATATCTATGTGTACTGTACATACTTTATGATTTTCACCACTTGGTGTCTTGATATGTAATTTTCATTAAATTATGGTTTATTTATATATTATAAATATACTTATTACTAAATGAACAAAGGATGGATGAATTGATTTTTTGAATATATGAGTATATTAAAATATTAGCAAAAATACTTTAAATAAATAAATTTATTGTTAAATAGGAAAAAAATATATATATTTGTATGTTGCTATTTATTTATCTATATGTTCCGTTAACACAAAATCGAGATAGAATGATTTTTCTCAAACTGAGTGTGGATTACATTTGTATTATTCGACGAATAATTATCGTCAATTTCTATCAGCAAATACTTCTTACTAACTCTTTGGGTGTGTCGCAAATTGTACATAAAAGTAGCCAAAATTAATCATCACAAATAAAGAAGGAGATATTGACATATTTCATGTTGAAAAAGCCCATATCGAGGCTAATATAGTGTCTTAAATAGAATAAAGGGCCTAAACTATAGTTCACTTTCATGGGTATCTTCACTTATCCCACAAAATTGAATAATAGGCCTATAATTAACTTAAATATATTTTGGGCTGTATGTACTTATATATTAAGTAAAAAAGGCATAAACTAGGATTTTCTGAGTTTCTTGATTTGTGTTCAAGATTGTTTTTATATTGACGCAACACATTACATGTATGACTTTATAAAGGTATATTAATCATATCTCAACGCATGGTAGTGAATATCAACATTTGAAATTTGCAGAAGCAAATATGCATAAAAATACAGTTAATTATCTAAAAATGCCGTACTTAAGTTCTTGCTGATTAACAAAATTGAATAACTATCTTATTGGTGTTTTAGGCAAGAGAAGGCCTAGTTTGTGCTAGACGCAAGTTGCACTCTTTTTTACGTGTTGTGCACTATTAGTGCTTAAAGTAGCTAAATTCGAACGACGGAGCTCAATGGAGAACGCGATTGGTACAAATTATTCTCTTGAACGCTTTGTGCGTAGGTTTGCGCCCCAGTCGTTCCTAGAGAAGGAAATAAACTTCATTTATATGGACTTAAAAGAAGAATGCCTAGCATAGATGGAACAATTGTAATACTATAATATTTACTTATACTTAATGAGGGCAACTCCATCTGACAAATTAAAGGAACATTAAAAATAAATTAAACGGTACAATTAAACAATGATAAATTGATATATTTTATTTAAAAGGGGCCCTTAGGGACCAATTTAAGCCCCATAAATCAAATACAGGTTCTAAACTATAGCTAACATTATTGGGTATCTTAATTTATCCCACAAAATTAAATAAAAACCCTATAATTGACTCAAATATGTCTATGAAATATTGGGTATAAATTAGGTAGAAAATAAATTAAGGATTGTCTTCTTTTTGTTTATTTGTGTTCAAGATTGTTTTTATCTTGACAAGCCACAAACATAAGATCAGGTTCAGAGAAAGAGAGAAAAAGTCACAAATATAGTAACAGGTATAAAAATGGAAATAACAGGAATGAAAGTAATATTTCTAAAAATAAAATAAAAAATATAATGGAATACAAGTTCAAAGATATACCTTAAAGGCAATATTTTATTGTTTATTAACTGAGTGATTGATTCTCAACTATCTTTCCTAGCGTAAAAGCAGTATTATTCATTTATTAAAGAAAGTGAATTTATTTGAATGGAAATCAAGAGCATTTACAAATTATAATGGACTCAGAGCAGGAGTTTGAAGTGCCGGATAATAATGCACATAGATTAATATTTACAGATTTTTGTTAAAATCTAATAAAACTGATGCGATCATAATCTACAATCAATAACTCTATTCATCCGTAACATATTTTTTAAGCCTGCAGGAAAAATATATATTCGCTAAGCACACAATCCTTATACATTGAAAAAGGATGTGTGTGATCAACAAAGATTCTCACTTATATGCAAATACACTATTTCACACAATAATAAATAGATTAATAGTCATAATTGGTCATTGTTACATTTGAGAGATAAATAAGGCTCTAGCGCCCTTCCTCTCATAATTATCGTTTTTATAAAAATATTATGCCTAGAGCAAGGCCAGTGCCACAATTTGTGAAAAGCCAAGGGTACATTCTTTTCATAAATAACCGTTCATCTTACCCGTTCATTTCATCGTAGATTTTAGGAACCAAGGAGAGAACATCCGCTGCAGCATAGGCAATCATATCTTTTGAAAGAGGTCGACGCGCCCAATATTTCTGATCCCTTCGATATACATTTTTTATCTGATCTTTGAGAGAATTAATTCTACACCCGTACATTTCACATAGATTATTTAATGATACATTTTTCACTTTATAAACGGGTTTCCCCGTTTCTTGAAATTGGAGAACGGCATACGCGGCCTGTAAGAAGATAATAAACAGGAGATAATTTAATGAAACATTCTAAAGTAATCATCTTAACTATATTTCCGTATATATTAAAGAGTTTTCTCTTAATATACGCATTAGGAATAGAGGCAGATGACGTTTCTTTGATACATTCATGTAGAATGTAAATGGCTATTTTTAAATGTTTTTACACGATGACTAGTTACTAAGAATTCAAATAGATCCTTCTTACCTGAGTATCAAACACATTTTTCAAGTGCACTCCGTGTTGAAATAACAAAACAGCTGAGTCGTTCCGACAATCATGGACAACCTAGTTTGTATGATACAATTATTAACCGTCTTTCTTATTAACTTTCCAAAAAAATAAACAAGACAGGGGATATAAAATAAGCACCTAATAATCATAATATTGATTTAACACATAGACGAGAGAAAATTAGGTCATTTGAGCTGAAGAAGTGAAGTAGCAACAACAAAAAATATAATTAATTAGGTATACCTTGACTATGGACTCATGCTCAAGCAGGTATTTGAGCTTCCCATCAAACATGATATTAGGACATGTTTGCAGATCTAGAATAAACACTTCTCCATTGTAGTTACTTAATTGCACCATAGTTAATTGCCCCTTAGGACCTAAATTGACTCCCTCTCCATCGAATCCCACGGGTTTACCCAAGGAAATGAAATTGTCGACGAGTTGAGCAGATTCTCGAACAGACACAACCACTTTACACTTTTGAATGGATTCATATTTTAAACTCTCTCTTCCGTCATAATCGTTGAGGCCATTGGAGACACTATGGCTATAGCCCTTGTCCTTCTCAGTATTTTCCGCAATCATTTTCATGACAACCTTATTAATCCGTTGCTTAAGGGTTTGGTTGTTATTAAGGTTGTTATGATAATTGACAGAGTTGTTACTTGGTGGCGGAGTGGATAAGGAAGAGGACTCTGGTATAGGTGTTTTCATAATGGAAATGGGAGAAGGCTTGGGAGAGACACTATGGACGGCATGAGGACTCACATGGAAATTGTGGGGATAGATTTTGAGAAAGGTGATAAAGTCTTGTTCAGTTCGGAAGAGTGTGGACCATTTCTCTTTTGGGAAATGGTCCCTAAAGAGGGAAAAGAGGTCTTCTATGGGAATGGGTGAGTTTTCCTCCACTTTTTCCTTGAGGAAATGAATAAACTGATTTGTAGCACACTGATCAATTTTAACTTCCGACTCTTCCGAATATCGAGACGTGATGTTTCCTTCATACTCCTTGAGATAAATGACCTCATCTTTGACAACAAACTCCTCTGGATATTTAGAGAGAAAGTCTTTAAATTCCTTAACATGCTGACCCGAGATATGCCTCACTTCGGGTGGCGCCTGAGAGCGATGTCCTAGCAGACTTTTAATAGGAACTTCCGTTCCTACACCGTACTGCCTGAGTTTATGTTTAAAGTAATTAATTGCTTCTTGGGCGTAGTCCCTGGAAGGCTCACTATGCTTATCCGAAACAGTAGCTTGAGTTATTGTCACTGAGTCTCCTTCTAGAGAGAAAAGCGATGGATACTGCGATAGGAATTTTCTAAGGCCGGATTGGGACCCACCGGCAATTTGGCGCATTTCTTTACTGAATCCCTTTGTGCCAAATTGACAGCTCAGATCATGGAGACTCCTTGGTTTTTTCTCAAAGAGCTTTTCGAGGAAGAACATGAGGGTTAGGTTGCGGTAGTATTCATAGTCGACGGAGTCCATGGTGGAACCCGCGAGTTGGAAAGAGGAGGGACGGGAACTAAGGTATGCAATTGGAATGAAGGAGTGAACTGAAGAAGAAGAAAAAAAAAAGTGAAAAAGAGAGCGGACCTGTGCTAGAATACCAACAGAAGGGGGGAGGGAGAGCGAGTAAATGAACGAGCGAGAAAAATAAAAAAAACAGAGCTACTACTCCAAAGGAAGACAGGCGGAGGAGAAGGAGCGAGGGAGCAGGAACATTGGAGTAAGTGAGCAACTCACTTACTCTTCATGAGGGAGAAGAAAAAGGAAAAAAAAGGAGGGCGAGAGTTAGTTCATACCAAGTACATACTGACAAAACTTGCAATTTTCAATTCATACCGGATGTGTCATTGAAAACTACACATTTTGAATGATGAACTTTAGTCAGTTAGATTTCGGAAAATAGGAAAGCTACTTTAACTGAATTTTGGGTCAGTTTTTGGCTCATGTGTCGTACCCATTTCAAATCTTCAACGTAGCCTCCATCGACTTTGATAATGGCATGCTGGGGGAAGGCGTGGTAAAACATTTTTTTTGTTTTTTACCATAATTTTTTTCGGGAAGAGGAAAAAATTTGACGAGAAAATAGGGGTAAAAATTCAGAGGAAAAGTTATAACTTTTGAAAAAAAAATTCCGAAAATCCAAAAATCCCCCTCCAAAATATAATCTTGCGGATCCCTCCTGATGCGCCACTGGTAGCTCTGACATGAAGTAATAAAGTAATTGGGACTCATGGAGTTCCAATACTCCTCAGCTGAAGCCTTGAAAACTTCGAGACTCGGTGCTTTGACAAGCAGTCAGAAGTAAAAGTCGAGTGCGTTGGCATATTGCGGGTATGGTGGCTAGAATGGATTGTTGGTCTTCAAAAAGGACTGTGTAACCTTTGTTGGTTGTGCCAGCTTTTTGTTGAAGCTAGTATATATGCCAATACCGTGATTCTTGACATTGTAAACAGTCTGCCTGTTTGACTAAGTCAAGTTTCCGATACCTTTTAGGGGAGTTTGTATGATTTTATTTTGGAAGTGGCTTGGTTTTACAATTTTTTGGAAAAAACTTGAAAAATTAACTTTTTTCTGAAAAACAAATTGAAAAAGTTTCAAATATTAATTTTTCGGAGAAAAATTTCAGAAATCCATAGGTATTCACAAAAAAAATACAATTTCTATGAAAAAAATATGTTAAAATTAAATTCAAATATTAAATTTTCAAGTAAAAATAAAAATTCCTTAATTTGGGGGAATAGGGTGCAATACACAGAGTTTGTCAGCTGGTGGTAGTGTTGTGTCAGTCCTTGCTAATTTAGTCCAGTCTTAGGACAGGTTCTATCAGTCCTTGGGTCCGGCCCGTGAGAGTGTCAATACTACTAGAACTGATTTAAAGAAGAATAATTAAAGTTGAGAACGTCATTAAGGAGTAAGCCTTTTAAGTTTTAGAATTGATATGCAGGACTGAACTGTACCTAAATAAGGACTCACACAACAGCAGCAGGGTGTTTGCGGGGGCTGTGACCCATCCCCCCCAACTAAGGAATTTTAATTTAGTATTTCTTGTTTTTTTTTACAAAAAATTTAATTTTCTGTAAATAGGTATAGGTTTTTGAAATTTTTTGTGAACACATGTGGATTTTGGAAAAAAAAATTCCAAAAAATGTAATATTTGAAGATTTTTTCCCAAAAAATTAATTTTTTGTAAATAGCTTATAATTTTTGAAATTTTTTGCAAAATTTTTGAATTTTTTATCAACAGCCCTGGATTTTGGAATTTTTTTTCCAAAATATTTAATATTTTGTTGATAGTTTTTAACTTTTGATTTTTTTCCCCAAAAACCAATCATCAATCCCTGGCATGTATTTGCCTTATTCCTCTCTTTTTAGATGTTCCAATATCCACTACGCACCCCGTACACCAATATTTAGTACATAAAAAATTACTTATCACTAATAACTAGTATAAGCTATTAGTTAGGTACATATTACTAATATATTTTTATAATATGTTTTAAAGGCGGGAGGCAATCACATTAATGAAAACGAGGGAGAGCAGGTAAGATTACTACTATGAATCGAATAATAATACCACCTCGACAACATCACTCCGTCGGTTCTTGGAGTTATGGTATTTTATCTCTCTTTCCTCTCCTCTCCTCACTAGCTAACAATATATATATATATATATATACCTTTCGTTCACAGTTTCTTGAATCCAGGTTATTATTTCTTATTCATAGATAAACTTACCAGGACAAATTAGTTACCTTCTCTGGGGGGGAATGGATGTCGTTAGTCCATTGTCTAGTAGTCGTTTTTAACAAATATTATATAATAATGAAAATTTGCAATTCCATCCTTCAAGTTCGTGAACAAAATATATAATAAATAATAATATACTTTACTAGTATGATGATGGCCGCCTTTGAGAGAAAGTTTGTTCTGTACACGCCCAAAAACATATTAAAATACAAACATAAAGCGTTAAATGTCAGAACCTCCTCATTCTCTTCATAAAATAAATAGGTGGTGTCCTTTGGGCGATGACTATTATAATTTATAATTAATCAAATATATCATTATAGATATAGAATATAGGTTGGGGCTCAAAGTGAATATTTTTACTACATAAAGTCTACAAATTTGTAATACATTTTGCTAAAACTTCATCAAATGGCTTTAAGAATAAGAAATACTTGACTACTGCATTGAATAATACTTGATCCCAATGATAAAGAGTGATATTTGAATTTAATTAAAGTAACATGATCTGAAGTCCCTATAATACGTCTAAATTTGTACAATTATTTGACCGATAGAGAGCGACAAAAGTAAGATGATTAGCAGGGGCGTCCGCAGGGGGGGAGGCTGGTAGGACTGTAGACCTCCCAAATTAAGAAATTTTGGATTCTTACTAGAAAAGTTAATATTTGAAAGTTAACTAAACTTTTCAAATTTTTTCAAAAAAATGTATATTTGAAATTTAATTTTAGAAATGTTTTTCCAAAAAATTTCAGTTTTTTCTGAACAACACTGTATTATTGAAATTTATGTGCAAAAAATTTAATTTTTTGAGAATAGCTATAGATTTTTGAAAAATTTTTGCGCAAAATTTCATATTTGAAATTTAATTTTAGAAATATTTTTCCAAAAAATTTCAGTTTTTGCGAAAAGCTCTGGATTTCTGAGATTTTTTTCAAAAGAAATTTAATTTTTTGTGAATAACTGTGGAGTTTTGACTTTTTTTTTCTAAAAGATTAATTTTTGAATTTTTTTCCAAAAAATTCCAAAACCAAACCCCCCTTCCCAAAAAAGAAAAATATATATATATTTATATAATTCTGCGGATGCCCCTGATTATACAAAATATTTCTTTCTTTCCGAAGAATTAGTCAATCACTATCTATAATATAGAAATAAGATTCTATAACGATGTAATAACATATTCTTACTAAATTTTAGTATCAGATATATAATAAAATTAGGGCATAGAGAGATGGATTTTGGATAGCCCGTAAGGTTCAAGTTATTTTATTTGTTAAAAACATTTTTACATTCAATAATCAACTATTTTCCTTAATATGAAATAAAAAAAAGAGTTTTTATTATTTAAAATTAGATTGTTTATGCCTTTCCCAAAATAGCCTACTTCAACAATTTTGACGTCATGTGAAAACACTCTATTGGAGCCAATAACCCTCAAGATAACCACCATATTCTTTTGATGTAATATCATATATTTTTTGGCCAAGCGAATCCTTGTAAAAGAAAACTCCGAGACGAAGAGGCCCCCCTTTAGTAAGAGGTCATGAGAGGGGTTTTGTATGAGTCATGCAGAGAACCTAAAAGGAGGTCTTCAAAGTACTATTATTTTACTTGCGTTCTATCAGTATAACAGCTGCACACTAGGCCAACAGCATTCTTGTCTTATTTTCAAGTGTATTAAATCGAGGGCAATGATGATTTTTTTTTCTTTTCGCTATTTTTTTTTTGGCAAAATGCTACTACAAACGTCATAACTCTTTTTTTAAGTCGTAAAATATATTTGTAATAGATAATACGATATATATACATATTATTATGGTGATGTCAAATACTCAACATTGGTTTGACGTAAGAAAACTTTATTGTTGATCTGATCATTTATTCATTGTATGATGATTCATACTAGTGATGGGGCTCGATCTAAGACCGTTATCATTTTTAGTGGACAGACACGTCGTTATCTCACATTAAAAAAGCAATACCATATACCATCCAACTATACTTCAACTAATAAAAATGTTTATGGGATCACTATTTAAAAAAATAACAATAACGAAATAGTTCAATACACAAATTTCAAATTTCTTTATAAATCACAGTAGAGATTGAAATCCAGTAGAATCGTTAATTCTCCTAGGAGAGATCATGATCGTAGTCTGTCCTAGGACAGATTATGACCATGATCTCTCCTATGAGAATCAATAATTCTACCTATTTTCTCCTAGGACAAATTACAATTTTACTGAGGGAGTTAGTAGCATTGAATATTTGAAGAGGTTGCGTTTTTCAAAATATGACGCATATATGACGCAAAATATATCCTGCTACAAACGGGATAGAAGAACTGAGGAATTACTACAATGGTATAACATAAGCTATAAGACCCTTTGTCATATTTTAGTGGGGAAAAAAGTCCATTTATTTGATTTAAATAGTCGAATGTAGGTATACTTATATCGAAAAAAGAGGCTTGTGATTGGTTTGATTTTGAATTCAATAATTTCATAAAAAATGTAATTTATGAATTTCACTCGCCTGAGTAGGTAGCTATATTTTAGAATATTTAAATCTAAATGTACATACTTTTTTCCCATACAAATATGACAAATGGACGACAAATGTCATTGGGTCAACTACCAATTGTTTTTTTCTTGGCCTTTTTTCCATTTCTCTTCGGAGGAGAGGTTGTGAGATACAATAAAGGTAAGGACGCAAGGGGAGAAAAAATTGGTCCACAGTTTAAAGACGATTGTATTTAAGTCTACAATCGTGGACTGGATCCTAATAGCTGTTCAAATCCGTGTAAAAAAATCCCTTAAGAACGAACCGGAAGCATAATTATGTCTTGGCCAAGTCTCATCACTAATTTATACATCATAATATGCGTAATCCGATTTGAAGGGTATTATTATGTGATATACGACTTTAACAATAATATTAAATACAAATCATTTGAATCCCTTTAATATCAATTATAATTCATGATGACTATCGTATCTATTTTTTAGATTACTCGTTTTTGTTTTGTTTTTTAGAGTTGGTAATCTAAAGAATAAATCATCTTTTCCTGAACAGTTGTCATTATAATTTAACTCCTGAGCAGTGAACATCCTTTTCTACTACATTCAATTATATTCAAAACGTGATTGAACATTCGTTTGTGCTCATAAAAGACGTAGAGTAACCTTGAAAATTTGTTGTGGAGTTATAGTTGTAAGTAAGTCCTTGTTAGACTCAGAGTAGAATTAAGGATTGACATTAGAGTAATGTCTTTGTTTAGTTCCTTCCCACCCACTCCTACAACACCACAGCTGGTTGTAGCTGCTCTATCTCAAAACATTCTTCAAATTTTGTGGATTACGATGCTGATTTTCATTTTAATTCTTCTAAAATAAGATATTTACATGGTGCTATTTTGAAGAAGAGATATAATTGTCATGATGACCATTTCGATAATCGGTTTCTTTTTTATAACATGCCTAAAATACATTCAATTTTCATCACTAGTTATAATTGTAAGCCCTTGTTGGACTCGGACTATAATTGAGGATAATTGACGTCATGATACCTAAGTTGCTCTCATCAAAATCATTTTTCAAATTATTAGGCTGACAATATTGATTTTTTGATTCTTTTTTTTTTTGTAACATGTACAAAATACACACGATTTTCATCACTACTTAGTCCTTGTTGGACTGGGAGTAGAAATGAGGATCGACATCGGAGTAATTATAGCAAATGTCCTTATTTATTTCCTTCTCCCCCTCCTCCCTCGTCACAGCTGATTGTAGCTGATCGAATGAAACGTCATGACAGCTAAGCTGCTCTCTCCCAAAAACATTCTTCAAATTGGAGACCATTTTGAATTTGGTTTCATTTTCTTAACATGCCTAAAATACACAGGATTCCCATAACTAATTTTAATATCTGAATTGATTTTTTTTTTGGCTAAGAAGTTCTTGCAGTTGGTCTGACTGTGTTCTTCCCCTTCCTCCTTTTTTTCTTTTTTTTTTAAATAATAGGAGAGAATGGAAGTTGAATGACCCAATTTGTATACATACATACTAAGTATTATGTATTTTATGATATAACATAATTATTATTTGTCCCTATTACTAAGCTAACGCAAAAAAAAAAAAAAATATATATATATTCATATAAATAGAGTATATTGTATTTTACGCACTCATGAAACTTTCAAAGTCTTTGTTATTTTATGATTCTGCTTCATGGTCACTTCACCATCATTATACATGCATGTTTGTTTGGGAAAAGTCTCATACATCTACACCATAAGTAAAGGAATGTTTGTCTGGATGGACTTATGTGCATCTCAGTTGGTCATAGCTCATTTAATGAAACATAGCTGTTCTCTTTAATAGCATTCTTTAAATTGTCAGAGATAGAGTATTGATATTCATTTAATGCCTTCAAAAATAAGACATTTAGATCGGTTCTATGACACCGGTTACAGAAAATCTTATTGTCGACTTATTTTAATAATGAAATGAATCAATTATTAATCAATTCACACTTAGTCATCCCAATGCGTGTCAAATAATTAAACATTTTATCTTTTAAAATTGAGCAACAGAATCGGGAATCATAATTACATATTATTAGAGCATGAATGATCATCAAATGTATATACACATATATTACAGATCGCGACAGGGAAATTTTCCACGATCAAAAAGCAAAATCAAATCTTAATAACTTTTTATTAGCAAAATATAATGAAAAATATTATTGAAAAAAACTTTTAGCAACCAATCTCGGCAAGAATTATTCAATATGGCCGCCTCCAGCCTCTATCACAACCTCCACACAAGGTCAGAACATGGCGCAGGGTTGCCACAATACAATTGGCGTACATGTTGGCTATTGCTTCTTGTTGCTGGCCTTGAGCTTCTGCACATTTCTGTGTGATATCTCCCCAACCTTTCTCTCTAAGATGCTCCACACACCGAAGTCGAGGGATTCAGATCAGGACTGGAAGAGGGCAAGAAGGTCCTGCCCTAGAAGTTAGCAAAGTGCTCCTTGCAGAAGCTCAGTGTCTTCAAGGCCATTTGGCTGGGGTACCATCATAAGTCCACAAATGGATGTTCTCAGGATAGTTAACCTTCATCCAGGGTAAGATTTTCCACCTCAAGACCTTATAGTAGACCTCAGCCCCGATTTTCTCATTGGACTTGAAGGAGAAGGGATCCATTTTCTTTTCATCAGAGGCCACGACTCCCAAGCACATTGTTTGGGACGGATGTTCTGTCCTGAAGTTGACCTGGATTTCCTGAGTTTATGCTACTATAAATATATCCTTTCTGCAATTAAAGGCCTAGTTGACTGTGAAGAGCTACTTGTATGGAAATATTTTCACAGTTTACGAATGACTCTTCAATTGATTAAGGACTTTTTTGCTTTTCTCAAGCCTTAAGATCTTCCTGCTATCTGTGAAGAGATTTATTGGATCCCTGAAAAAGCTCTGAAGACTGAGGCCATCCTAAACTGCCCTCCTGATAGTAATCTTGCCAAGTTGAACTCGTCAGCCAAGTGGCGCATTGTTGCTATTGGATCTACCTTGATCTTGGCCTCCAGGGACTTGAGAAATGTTTCATCTCCCTTCAAACCATTTCTTCCACTTCCTGCCTTACTTTTGACTCCTTTCCCATTCTCCTTGCCCCCCTCCCTTATGTTCTGGAATGTCCTCACGGTAACGCCGTCAATGTCTGAAATTCTTTTTGGATCAACATCTGCGTTAAGAAGATCCGAAACCCTTTGCCTTTTTCATTCCTGTTTACTCATTGTTTGTCCAATTTTGATCAAATTAAAAGAATGCACAAGAAAAACAATTCTTGTATCGGTACATTGTTTGAGATGCCATATAAATCCTTAATTAGCCTAGATAATTAATTTTAATGATGCAGAACATTTCCCTGTCGCACTCTATATTTTTTTTCTGGGAAAGTGCTCATTCGGCAAAGTGTCTTTCAGGAATAAGTGTACGCAAATAGATTAAATTGTACTATTTTGACAAAGCCAACAGAGTTAAATTTAATTTATTTAATTTTTTTTTGAAAAATCCAAATTTTTATAGAAAATTTACATTTTTGGGGAAAAAAATTTGAAAAATGAAATTTTGTGAAAAAAAATTACAAATACCAAATTTTTGGCAAAATATTACTTGTGGATTGAAGAGTATATATGTTGACCAAACATGTATGTATATATGCCTGGTCAACACAAAAGCAACCTAGAACGATTTTTCAGAAAAATTTAGTGTGGATTACATTTTTTATTCTTCCACGTATTATCTTCAGTTTCTATAATCAATATATTCTTATTAAACCTTTGGATGCGTCTCAAATTACACTACTTTAAATAGGCAAAATTCACCATCACAATAGCTGAATGATAAATTAATGTATTTTAGGAGACGTATTGGGGCCAATATAAGAGTCTTAAAATCAAAATAAAGGTTCTAAACAATAGCTTAAATTCTTAAGTATTTTTACTCATCCCAGTAATTTGAATAATCAGCTTATAATCAGAAGTGTCCGCCGGATTAAATTTTTGGAAGGTCAGTTTTTTTTAAATCCAATTATTTATTTATTTTAAATTCGAAAATCCATAGCTATTCACAGAAAATTTTGGAAATAAATTAGAAAAATAAATTTTTTGAAAAGAAAATCTATAGATATTCCCAAAAAAAAAAAATTTTTAGAAAAAATTTTGGAAAATTAAATTTAATATTTAAAAAAAAAATCCAAAACATTTTATAGAAAATTAATCTTTTTGGTAAAAAAAATTTGAAAAATTAAATTGTGTGGAAAAAAATTACAAATAGCAAATTTTACCCAAAAACAATTCAAAATTACATTTCTTATATTAATTTTTTTGCTCTTCTGCATAATTTACCCGAATGATGAAAAAAATTTCTAGTAAAAAACAAATAATCCTCAATTTTTTGATGGTGGAGGTCTACAGCCCCTTCACTCCACTCCTTTTTGACGCCCCTGATAATGAACTCCAACAAGTGAAACATATTAAATATTCCCATGTATGTTATTTTTATGAAGTAAAAAAAAAATAATTGGGAATTTTTTCCTTTTCTTGATTTCATTCAAGATTGTTTTGATTTGAACTCATTGCAATTATATTTATAAGGCAATGGATGTGGGCTGATTGAAAATAGGACACGAAGTGCACAGATGGAAAAAAATCAATAAATTATATTTTGTTACGTGTGCAATATAGTATTTTTCCTTTTCATCAGCCATGAACCCATTGATGCCTTCTTTGTCATAATATTGAAGTACTTTTTATGCTTCCATTCTCCTCGTTTCATATAAGGCATTTCATGAGGTTTCTGATATTTAGTATAATAATTATACATACTGATAATGGATATTCCTATTCAACTTAATAATTATAGGTATATATTTGAAAAAGTGCACAAAAATAATTAAAATTTCTCAATCAAGCGGATCCTTTTTCCATTGAATTATCATCCTCCTGGTTTGTTTTCTCCATTTTCCTAGTCATGGTTGTGCAGCTAGTCATTGTCTTCTTAGATTACTTCTCCAAGAAGTCTTTGAACTCCCTCTTTTTGATCTTAGAAGGAGGGATATTAGCAGAGACCAAGGCCTATCCTAAGTTATTATTGAAAACACCATCGCTGTTATAATTGGAGGGGATGACATTGAGCACCTTTTGTGGGGCTTTGTCTCCATTATAGTTTTAATATACATTCTATTTTTACCCGGTGCACTGCCCATGCTGTTCTAAGACACATTTCTTCTTGGCTTTAGAGCTAAAGTTGCAAAGCTTGCATAGAAAACCCATTTTACAAATCTTGGTGCCTCCGAGATCCTTAATGAGCACTGTGGAGTCCACGATCTTAGGCAGAGTCATTTTAAAAAGATGGTCTTTCACTTCGAATCTAAATATATTGAAAATAAATTCTACTGGATGCCCGTTTATATTTATAGAGAAAAAATTGTTTGTAAAAGATATAAATAGCAATGACAAGATAGATATAGTATATTTATGAATATCCGAACACTTTGCCCGATATAATTCATGGCGCCAAAGGATTCATCCTTTCCTTTTCTTCTTCTTATGCAAATAAATCTTATTTGCATAATTAGAACATCGCTAATTATGTATTATATAGACAAAAATTTATTAATTATAATATACATTGAGTTGATAATCTTATCAATGACTGAGTATCAAACAATATGATGGTTTAATGGCGGTTCGAGACAACAGTTGAAGTATCCTCATAATAAAATAATTAGTTAATCGACATTTGTTCAGTGTAATTCGTGGTATTTAATTAAACCCTTCATCCTTTAAAATAAGAGTAACATAAATTGGAAAAAATATTACAAGTATTGCAGTATGAATCATCCTAAAATTTTTTTTTCCGCCAAAGTGTCCGTTAGACCGGTTTGATTTTCAACTTTTTTCGAATTTTGGTAACGGGTAGTGCGGGAAAAGTTGTCATATGGTATGAAAATAACCTATGTAAAATGACATTGTACTAGGAGGTAATCTTTAATTCGCAAATCTTTATCAAATTATGAAAAATGGCAAAAACTCTTTACTTAGTCAATATAGATACTATGAGGACACTTTTAGTTATTTTTCTTTTAATAATTTGGATAAACATTTTTTTAACCTATAAAAAGAGTTTATAAAAGTTTTTTTTTTAATTGCCCTATGGAAAGATAAAAAACATAGGAAAATTTGATGATCTGCGTTTAGGGCGCATCTTTTTTTTTACAATTTCAAAAAGATAAGATCTTAAAAATTTCATATGTTCAGTGGGGTCCGCAGGATTATATATATCCCTATTTTTTATCTGTGGGGGAGGGGGCTTGGTTTTTGGATTTTTTTTTCCGAAAAAATTTACAAAAATTAAACTTTAAAATATAAAACCTTTTTTGAAAAAAATAAATAAAAAATTCATAGCTATTGAAAGAAAATAATAAACATTTCAAAAATGAACTTTAAAATGGTAAACTTTAAAAAAAAAATCAAAAACTAATACCTTTCACGGAAAATTAATTTTTTTGTGAAAAAAAATTAGAAAAATTAAATTTCAAATAATAAATTTTTTGGAATAAAGATTGAAAAATCCTTACTTATTGACAAAAAATCCATAGCTATTGACAAAAAATTATAGTAAAAGATAAAAATTCCTTAATGTAAGGGGAGGGGGGGGCTACAGCCCTCCGGACGCCCCCTGATGTTATTATCACATTTTTTTATAGGATAGCTTTAGAAAAAAAAACTTTATTGATGTTTTTTATTGCTAGAGTAATTTGTAGAATAATTAATTCCCACAAAATGTAATCCTTTTTTGGTGAAATAAATAACTCTTGTTTCTTTTGAAGCTTTGAACAAGATGCACTACCTAAAGATGACATCGGAGGAAAATGAAATTTTGCATAGGTACTTTGTTTTCTTATCAATCGAAAAAATTTCGGCACTAACCGTAACCGAAATTCAAAAAAAGTTGAAAATCAAATCGATCTAGTGTCCGTGCTCGTAATTTAAAAATGCATTTTAATACGAAGGAATTGCAACTTGTACAATTTTGCTCATACAAGTAGTAACTTGTACAGACATTGATACTTCTACCCAACATATATAATAATTAACAGTTGGCAGGAAAAAAAAGGAAAATACTATATGTTTTTTTTTCAAATTTATCCACTCGGTTTTTGACAATCAAAGTTGAAGGAAGATAAAAAAGTTAGTCGTATATTGTAGTTCTCGACCCCATTAATTTTTTTACTCCTTTTTTTTATTTATAATAACCGAAAAAAAATGATATTTTGCATTACAATTGCCAAATGCAAATAATATATAAAGTATTATGAAATTCCTTTTTAGTAAAATGGAGATGTCTGCATAATATATATTCAATTGTATATTTCACAGTCATAAATTGATATACCCATATTACCGAGTGTTCCATTGAAATCGTCAAACTTACTAATCCAATAATTAATGAAGGTTGAGTGATTGAAATTAATTCATATTTGAATATATCGAAGCATAAATAATTAGTTACAAGACAAAACAAACTTGGGCTCTCTAGCTTACTAATAGTTGACGAAATAATGCTACTTGAATTTGATCAGCGAATTTCCATTCCTGCACTCCATGCAGTTGGGTGTCTCCAGGACCACCACCCATGCTATCAGCATGTACAAAACGTTGGACAGGAAGAACAGGTCTGCAAAAAAGGTCCAACTGGATCCGAAGGAGTTAAGGAAGGTCCATGAGGCCCATGCCAGAAATCTCGGGGGTTCACACCAGACTGTCAAGAGTTCTATAAAAAAAAAGTGGTGGAAAAAGCCTTGTGAGTGTGAAGAGGCCCCTTTTGACAACAGCAATGGAAAGCTTCTAGACTCTTTTGTGTTCTTTTGAACTCTTTTTTGACACTTTTGGCCTCCCTACAGCCTTGATGTAAACTTCCTCCACGACTCCTTTTGGGTCCATGTCGAGGGAAAGGCTTGCAGTGTCCGTCATCCAAACAATGTTGCCCTCAAGATCGCTGTCAGCAAGCATTGGGGCGCCATGATAGATGAGTACATCTGCAGTGGGTGTCAGGCCTATCACCGCTGTATGGAAGCTAAGGTCGACTACATTAATGATTAAAAGAGCTCTGAGACAACACGTCTATTAATAGAATTAATATTGTTGAAATTCTAATGTTAATTAATAAATTACATCTTGTTGAAGTTTAAGATTCAAAGTGTTTAGATTTGAATGGAACACTTGGTTACCAATTATTCTTTTTAACCCTTTGGATATACCCAAAATTGAACAGCTTAAATTATCCAAAATTGATCGTCACAGTAAAAGAATAATAAATTATCAGATTGCAAGGACATATTGGGTCCAATATAAAAATATATTATTAGGATTTTCTCCTTTTCTTGAATTTTGTTCAAGACTATTTTTATGTTTACACACTATATATATCTATATATATTATATTATGTACTAGTGAAAGTACACGGCAACAGTAGGGGTTGTTAGGCGCTGACAAACAGACAAACTTTGTTTGAAACACATAGAAGATAATCCCTAAATAAATCATCTGAGTTACTCTACATTTTTCTTGAGAATATTCAGACGTAGTTACTCAATACTTAAATGTTCTCTCCTCAAGAAGGAAAAAATAATAATAATAGGCTGATAATTTATTTGAGAGGATGTGATGTGCCAGTTTTAGTCTACATAGCACTACCTGTCTGAGCTTAAGCTACACACCTCGTCGCTAAACTTATATAAAGTTATATTCATTAATTTTATATTATACTAGCAAAGGGTTATCCCGCGTTGCTTAGGTCAAGGAGGGAGTATGAAATCACATTGACAATGGTCAATACTATTTCTTCTTAATGCCTAGAACCCTTCGATGCAGGCGAGCATTATAATAAATAACACAGGGGTAAATTAGGAGGAAAATTTTGTACAAATGAATTGAAGGCAATAATCGAATTTATCTATTAGCACAGAATCCAAATCTGATCTCAGCTCTAATAATTGCATCAATACTATACATAAATCTATTACAGGTCTGGACTATGTGGTCAGACTCGAGCTTGGTCCACTCCTTCTTGATGGAAGCCTCTAGAGACTGGACACTCCAGTGAGGGGTAGAGCACACCCTCTTCTCCAGAGGTTGAGTTGTCCAAGAGGCTCGCGTCTGGAGGAGAGACATGTTGAGGTACGAAAAGTTCAGAAAGTTGTCATTCAGGAAGGCTTGTGTCTTAGCGGTGCAATGATTTGGAGCTCCGTCTTGAGTGAAAACAAAGTTGTCCCCCAAACTTTTTCTCTGGCCGAAGGTAGCACTTTCTTATGTAGAAGTTGGATCTAAGCATTGAGCCGCTCCTTCCTTTCCATAAAAATGGAAGAGAAGACATTGGCTATTCTGGCCACTGGATTTTTTGTCTTGAAGACATGTCTCACTGAAGCAGAAACATTATCTGGATGTTTGGTTGTGATGTAAAGATTGTTCTGATTATTCACAGTGGCAATAAAAGAGCAATACTTTGCCCGAATGTTTGTTGGTCTTGTGAAAATTTAGAATCTTTTTTGCACTGTTCAAAGATAAGATCTCTTGTTGTCCTCCTTCGTGATTTTGCACCAATTTCATTCCAGATTGAAAATAATAAAATGTGGACCACTTGATAAGATCAACCCTGTTTAATCAGAGGTGTATACAATATATCCTAGAAAGCAGGAGTGGTTCTTTCTCGTTGGCAATCTAAACAGGCTTTTTTATTTTCCAAAGCTGTTATCATTATTAGTTCATTCTTGAAGACAGATGAATAACTAGTGCGTGTTCTTAAGAAAGACGGAGAGTAACAATGAGGGGTTTCTCATCCGGAGTTATAATTATGAGTACTTGTTGGACTCGGAGTTGAATTGAGGATCCACATCGAAGTCCATGTTATATAAGGAGTGGGTTTTGTGTTTATTTCCTTTTGCTCACGACTGATTGCAGCTGATATAATAAAATGTCATGACAGCTAAGCTGCTTTTCTTGAAAGAGTCAGGGTTACCATGACATTTTTCAGCTTCTTTTATTTTTACATACCGGCTGGCCATATTTTATACAGCTATAGGTAATTATGTTTATTTTTTAGATGACTTTTTTTTTTTTAAATTGGTAATCAGAAGAAATAATTTTCTTTTCCTTAGCAGTTGTCATTATTATTTAATTCCCGATTAGTAAACTTCCTTTCCTAGGAGATTCAATTATGTTCAAAACTTGAATGAATATTTGTATGTGCTCATAAAAGACGGAGAGAACCCTTGAGGATTTTTTGTGAAGCTATAATTTTATGTCCTTGTTGAACTCAGAGTAGAATTGGGAATCGACATCGGAGTAATTCTTTGACAATGCCCTTGTTTATTTCGTTCTTCCCCTCCTCCCTTGTCACAGCTGATTGTAGCTTCTCTCCTCTAAAACATTCTTCAAATTGTCAGGGTGTCCATGTTGATTTTCGCTTTCTTTTTAACATGCTGATTATAGACACGATTTATCACTGGCTATAGACTTGTCTCTCCTCCCGAACGTCTCACATTGTAGATGCAATGTAAAACTATATTTATAAAGTTGGAGAAGTTTTCATTTTCTATGAAGATGTTTGCTCTTGATTACTTTTTCCTGACGCATCACTTACTCACACTTGAATAAGTGGGATCGGAATAGAATTTTGCCTTATGATTACTTTAGGATGAATACATCTCTATTGTATTTTCTTCAAGGGCTCTCATAGCAGGGATTCTACATAAGCTACATGATTGTCATCAATAATTGTCTATGATGCAAAGAGATAAATGCATTAACATAATAATAATAGATTACATGCATAACGTTGAACATATTATTATTTATTTATTTTAATATCCTATGCAGCAGTTCGTGGATTTTTAATTTAAATAAACTAAGTAAGTCCTACTAGTGTTGATACAGCAAGTCCAAAACGTTGGAGAGGAAGAAGGGTTTTGTCAAAAAGGCCAAACTGGAGCCGTAGGAGTTAAAGAAAACACACCAGTCAAATTCCTGGAAGGAATCTCTTCCGCTTACGGCGGCTACATTAATGATTAAGAGAGTTCAGACACACATCTATTTATAGTATTAATTTTTTTGAAATTATATTGTTAATTTATTTATAATATCTTGTTAAAGTTAAAAATTAAAAATGTTTAGATGTAAATGGACCGCTCGGTAATTAATAAGGGTCTAATAAGTATTCTCTGTTAATTCAAAGTGTGGGAATAAAATGGACTTTCTTCCAAAAGATTTTGTAGGACGTAAATTATGTAACTCAACAAAACTCTCTTTTCAAGACTATTCAAGAAAACGTCATAAAAATTGAAATATCATTAAAGTTCATGAATGGTGTTAAATATCAAGCCGGGAACTTAAACCCTCTCCATATTATTATTAGCTATAAACATAAATTTCCAATTAAAGTAATATTTAATTTCAAAAACCAGACTAATTCGTGTGTGCTTATTTATACAGTGTGTACAGAATTTGAGTTCGATAAAAAAATACTCAGGAGATTAATTATGGCTAATATTAATATATGTACAATCTCATTTCCATATTTTAGATAAAAATAAAATATTACTATGGAAAGACACACATATTTTTCTTAAATCATCATAATTTTTTCGTCCCTAATCGATCCCCCAACAAAAAAAAATCAATTGTACAAATTTAGAGATTTCATAGGGATTTTTAGAGCATATTACTTTGATTTAATTCAAATATCACTTTATAATTGACATTAAGTAGTATTCAATGTAGGCGTTAAGTCTTTTTTATTCATAAGGCCGTTTGATTGAGTTTAATCATGATTAATGGTAAATGTGTTCATTTTGAGTAGTAAATACTGGGTGCAGAGAAAAAATATTTACACATCGTTTTTGCTACATAAATCAAAGTTTTTGTGAATGCAGTAAAATTGTTCCGGTCAAATGTTTAAAAAAAAAAAAAATACTAGATCTTCCCAAGTGTCTTAGAAGCCGAGAAAATGCAATCTGAACGTGACCAAGGAGTTTCGGTACGTGCACTTTTGGACACTAGTAAGAAACCAAAGGAGATTGCAAATCAGTCGGGGATCCAGACCAACTACCCGGACATGAACGTAGTGTTCCAGCAGGATGGTGCGCCTGCAAACACGTCCAAAAAGACCTGTAAGTGGTTGGAGGACACCTACCTTTCTGGCCAAAGAAAATGCGGTCCCCTACTCACCAGATGCCAACCCAATAGACTTAACTTTTTGAGTGCATGCCTGCACCGTCCGTCACATAAATATCAAGAACCTCAAGGACACCGTCAACCAGCCGCAACCGGTATATCAAGTATGACGACGTCAATCAAATTTATTTCATTTTTCAAAATAAGTTCTTGTATTGACCGTCCAAAGGATCGACAGTCTTAAGGGTAGGTCTTAAGGACTGATAGGGCCAGTTCTAAGACTGTAATGGACCGAATAAATAAGGACTGACACTAGTCACAGCTGCTTGTAGCTGATCTATTGAAACATCATGACAGTTAATCTGCTTTCCTACCAAACTGTTTCATTTTTAACTTACCTCTCCATTCTGCTGTTCCAATATTTCTGACTTGGTAATCCAATACTCCAAATCTAATTACTTTAAAGTTCATGGAGTTATAATTCTGGACCCTCCAGTGTATTATAATAGGAAGAGTTCCGCTTGAAAGACTTGCAATATTAATATACATTTTTGCCAAGTCTTGATGTTTCTATTACTTTGTATTGGAATTCCCTTATGATGCTGATATATACTTTTTGGAGCATTTCCCTTTACTAAAGACAAAAATTAGAAGCCCATTGCATATTCTAGAAGAATAATTCAGGGGGGTCTCCAGGGGAGCGCTGGAGGACCTGCAGCCCCCCGCCCAAATTAAAGAATTTTTATTTATTCGAAAATTTCCTATTTGATTTTTTTTTCTAAAATATTTAAAATATAATAAAAAATTTCAAATTTAATTGTCTGTTAATAGCTATAGGTTTTTGAAATTGTTCTTGGAAAAGTTTAATATCTGAAACTTAGAATTTTATTTTGAAAAAATTTCATTTTTTTCTGAACATCTCTGAATTTTTAAAAATGATTGATGAATAACTATAAATTTTTTATTTTTTTTTTATTAATAGCTACCTGTTAATTCAAATTTTTCTACGAAAAATTGAATATTTTGATTTTTTTGTAAAAATTTTTACATTTGAAATTCAATTTTATAATTTTTGTTCTAACAAATTTCATTTTTTGTAAACAGCACTGGAATTTTTGATTTTTTTTTTCCCAAAATAAATATTCTTTTGTAAATAACTATGAATTTTTTAAATCTTTCTCTACAAAAATTTTATATTTGAAATTTTTTCCCAAAAATTTTATACTTCCAATTTAATTTTAATAAAAAAATAGTTTTTTATTAATAACTCTGAATTTTTGATTTTTTTTTTTTTTTTTTTTGAGAATAGCTATGTACACGTCTCAAAACATGTTTCCATTCTATAGGAAGTCAATTCATATTATATATTTGTTTAAGCACGCTAATTGTAGCTATTTTATTTGCATTGTTTAATGGAGAGGAAAGATTGTTCTTTGAGAGGGATCGAAAAGTAAAGAGAGGGAAAGAAGGCAAGGTAACTTTTGACCTTTGAAGGACCTTTTAATGAAAAATGAATTGTTCTTTGTTGTAGCTTGTGTTCAGTATGTATGTGGATGGGAAGGGACTAACTTCTGTGTAAATGCCGAAAATACACAAATCTTACAAGAATGGATTCCTTGGAATACTTGTACTTAATGCTAGTGATGTAAACAAGGCTGGTTTTACCAGTCCCAAACAAGCCAAAACTTTCAGCTTGGTATAAATGTTCACTCCCAAGTTTGAAAGACCCAAACCAAAGAACATAATAATTCCTAATCTCTATTATTTGTATGCAGAAAGACAAACTGTTCCTGCTGCAAAATACTGAAAAAGGATACCCATGTGAAAACCAGAATGCTTCCTAAAGTCACTTACTCCAATTTCCAATGAGGATGATTTGATAGAATTAAAGACAATGATTAGTTGCACCACTTATGATGTCAAATTTTTCTCCTTTTTGGACTTATCATTTTAACCAATCATGATACTACTATTTACCCCCGCTTTGGTCACATGGGAACCAAGTTTAGGATCAGTAAACAATAAAACTCCATTTCAAAGACCTCAGCCACACAAAAATATAGACGGAAGCAGATTCCACACCTCTGGGTAAGTCTGTTACTTTAACAAGTCTTTTACGAACTAAAATTTTGCAAAGCTGAATTTAAAGGAATCTAAAACGAGCTACCAAGACGAGCATCGCAGTGGTCGGCAAATAGGGCGACGACTCTTGAAATTGTGAAGAAAATAGAAGACTGAAAATGTGAGAGCCAGAAGACATTGTAGGCTTTTTAAAAAATGCGGTACATTGTATATTCTCTGAATTTTGGACATGAGAAAGCTGTTTGCAGCATAGGTACCGTGTTTGCTCCCACTCGATCAAAAATAAATGTTATGGAAAAGTCTCAATCCTGAAATTTCTCGGGCTCCCAATATTTAAAATTGGTTTCTTGTTGTGATGTAAACAAGCTGGGTTTTACTTAGCCAAAAAAGGCCAAGCTTTTAGCTTGGTAGGAATGTCTCAAGCTTAAATGATCAAAAATCCAAGCCAATAATAATACATCATTTGTATTATTTGAATGCAGAAAGGGTAACAGTTCCTGCTCCGAAATATTGGAAAAGGTCACCCGTTTAAAGACTCAAATGCTTCCCGAAGTGACTTGATTCATCTTCTACTTAAGGATGAGTGGGGGGGAGGAATAAAAGACGATGATAGGATGCGCTACAAACAGTGGTGGTACTATATATTATGACGCCCTGGTCAAATGCCACCTCCAGCTCTCTCCCTCCCCAAAAGTAAAATTGACAGAAAAAATTAAAATAACTCATTTATTAAAGCCACATACACAGTTCCACCTAAAGGACTCTGGTCAAAGAGTGGACACTCAAGGTAAGGAAGGTAGGATTTAGTAGTTCTCAATTCTGTTTGGCTTAAAATTAGAAGCTGGTACATGTTCCTCTAGGCACGCAGCCATTTTGAACGGGCCGTCTCCTCATAGCGAAAAGAGAAGAATAAGGGCGACTACGTCACAACAATAGATATTATACGTCGGTATTAGGTGTTTTTTAGATTGAACTGTTTATTTTTCCTTTGACCGCTCTTTCCATAGAGACCTTTATTTCCACCTATAGTACAAATTAATACCCATAATCAAAATAACTAATATATCATATAGTACCATAATAATAAATTAACAAAAGCAAATTTTTAGGAATTGCAAATATCCTCTGTTACACAATACAATAGAATCAGTGTGGGGTAGTTCTTAAAAAAACTAAGAAGACTGCAATCCTAATACCAGTCCTTATCGGTCTTTTACCTGTCTACTATAGCTGAAATGACATAGTTAACTAACTAACTCCTACATTTTGATATAGCATTATTGCAGGGAAAAATATTATAATTATATTGAAGCTCATATTTATTATGCATTTTTAAAACAATTTACTCCAAAACTAAACTTCTTCTATGTTATAAAGCAAAGATTATCTAGCCGTGGACACCTAATAACTCCGGGTACAAAAGTTGTTAATTAATAACTTACAGGTTACCCACATATATATATATATTTTTTTTTTGAATGAATACTCACGAATATTTCGACAGTTTTCACATTACCCTAGTAATATATTAAGTTATAAAGACCTTGTTTACAAGAGTCAGACATGGATGGCGGAGATTAAAAAATAAACAATTGTCCAGACAACAAACACGTATTAACCATGAAATAGATAGATAGATAAACACATCCAAATTGTAACCACTGTCAATTGAATATACTATGTTTTTAAAGCCCCGTTATCAATCCAGTTTCAAATAGTGGATACAAAGAGAAGGATGTACCTTTAAGGTTTTATAGTGCTCAAGTCAAAACCTTGCCTTGAAAGAATTTTGTTAACATTTTGAAAAGGAATGGATCTTTATGAAATTGGAATCGTTTAAAGATCTACAAAAGCATTAATAATTTAATAATGACATGCATACATAATTAATTATATGTACATTCTAATCAGATCGCATCATTTCGTTATCGGTCGTCATATCTCTCTCAAAGTAATTTCACGCTGTTGACGAAGCAAAACTTTTTTATTTAATCTTTTTTCGTCATCAAAAACACATAATATAAACAGGACTAAGGAATGTGAATTATGAGATCTTTTTAAGAATCATTTATTCCCCTTTTACGCTCTTCGTATGATATCTATGTAAAAATACAGTAGTTAAATTTGTTTATATTCTATAAGTTAATCAGTCTTTATTGGTGTTTGATGTTTGTATTAAACCCGTTATCTTCAAGGATAGGAAGAGGTGTAGTTGTAAAAATATGTTCTGCCAGTATGTAAAAATAAAAAAACTGAGAATCAACATGATAATCCTGACAATTTGAAGGATTTTTGAGAGGAGAGTAGCTAGGGTGTTATGCTGTTTTATTAGATCAGCTGCATGCAGTCGAGAGAGAAAGAAAATCAACACAAATCCCACTCCTTATATAGCAGGTGTTCCATTGAAATCGTAAAACTTACTAATCCAATAATTAATGAAGGTTGAGTAATTGAAATGAATTCATATTCTGATATATTAAAGCATACACAATTAGTTACATAAAAAATGGACTTGAGCTATCTATCATACGTAATAGTCGAGAAAATGACACTTACACATGATCCACAAATTTCCATTCGCGCACTCCTAGACACTTGAAACCCCAATGGAAGTCCCCAAGCATTTGGGTGTATCCAGGATCACCATCTACTCCGTCAGCAAATGCAAAACTTTGGAGGAAGAAGTATTCTATCAAAAAGGCCAAACTGGACCTAGATAAGTTAAAAAAAAGAGCCCAGGCCGATCTCCTCAAGTCCATGAGGGCCATTCAAGAGAGATCTCAGGATTTCACACCAGATTGTCCATAGGGCTATAAAAACCTTTGCTCCCCCCTACAACCCTGATGCCAACCTCCTAGAATACACCTTTTGCATTCATATCGAGGGGAAGACCTAAAGTGTCCTTCATTCAAACACCAAGTCCCTCAAAGCCACATTCAACCAGTACTGAGGATTACCATGACAGAGGATTACATCTTCAGCGGGTGCCAGGCCTTCCACCGCCGCCTGGAAGCCATAATTGCCGAAAAATTCGAGAAAATGACACTTACTCATGATCGACAAATTTCCATTCGCGCACTCCTTGACACTGGAAACCCCCAATGGAAGTCCACATGCAGTTGGGTGTATCCAGAGCTAGACATATAGCACACCTGAATTAACACCTTTATTGATATCAGCTGCCTGTTTTATGATTTTTGGAGGGAAAAAATGAATTACTGTTATTAAAAATAGAACCTTCTACATTTAAAATAGCATTAGTGCAGGGACAGTATTATAATTATATTTAAATTCATATATATTTATTTTATTATGCCTTTTGAAATCAGTTTATACCAAAGATAGGGAATAATTCTTACTTCAGAGGGAGAAGTAAACAATACGACGACCTATTAAATAATGAACAAAAAGAAGAAAGAGCACATGCAACAAACATTATTATTTATGTTCCTATAATTGCTCAGATGGAGTTGCACTGATTAAGTATAAGAAATATTATACCGGTAGTTGCATATATACGCAGACTATTTGTGGCAAATAATTAAATGTGTAATAAAATTCGTATGACGTATTTTTTTTAGAGTTATATAATCAAGAACTTATTCTGGTATAAAATTTAATATAATTACTGAATATAATCGCCATCAGCTACTATGACACCTTTCAAGCGCCCGCGGAAGGCCTTGCACTCATTGATGATGTAATGGTCTTCCATGGCTGCCCATTGCTCATTGACGCTGGCCTTCAATGAGTTCAAATTCGGATGGCGGGTAGCACAGGCCTTCTTCTCAATTTGCCACCACACACTGTAGTCAAGGGGATTCAAATCAGGTGATTGAGGTGGCCAAATGTTTTTGTTCCAAAATGGCATGTTGGCAGCGAGCCAATCCTGAGTCATTCCAGAGGTATGGGCAGGTCTTTCAGATTTTTTCCCTCCTTGACAAGCTTCTGAATCTTGAACACATTAGTCCTGGATAGTCCAATGTCCTTGATTATCTCCTTGACAGACCTACCGGCGCGGAGGAGAGTGACAACTATATGACGTGTGGCCTTGTCATTCATTGTAAACGACTTTGTTTGATGCGAGTAAGAAAAACGAAAACAAAGCCAAAAGATTTACCGAGTTACTTGTGCTGTAATTTTTTATTTCCGGTCACGGAACCTCGAGATATAAGTGTTTAAAAATTAGTCCGCGTATTTATGCAACTACCGGTAGTAGTACAATTACACCATCTGACCTAGGAAGCTTCTTTAAAGTCCATATGCATAAAGTATATTTCCTTGTCTAGAAACGACCGGGCACGAGCCTACGCACATTGAGTTCAAGATAAATCATTTCCCAAGCGTGTTGTCCATTGAACTACGCCGTTCTATTAACAGCTGATTTTCCTTTTCTAATTCCTATAGTTGTTTTTTTCCTCACCTTCTTCATTAATTCTTTTATGTATAAAAAAGAATACAACCTGAAATAGCCATGACGTATCAAGTGAGACAAGGGAATAGACAACTAACAACAAAATACATAGGATATTTTTGTGTTAGCGAGGTAACACCTTGATAGAGAGTCCAATTTTTTGGAAAAAAATAAAAACAACTCAATGACTCCTACCATTCCCTCTCACTCAATTCTTATTGACTCCTCATCCATTAGGTTTGAATGAAACTTCTTTGTCTCCATTTTAGATACTATACCTAGTTGACTCCCACGTTGATCGGTCGGTTGTTATTGTATTTATTTATATAAGCACATGTATTTGGAACGTGTTTCATGTTTATCATCAATAATCATGATAAAATAAAGTATGTAGTGGTTTAAAGTGGCATCTCAAGTCTTAAGAACATGTCCGAACCGAACGTAAAAGCCATCATATATATTCGCCAATAGTGTCATTTTCATAAAATTTTCACCAATTTTTATAAGAATAATAAATACTTTAATTATACCTTAATTATCCCAGAATAATTGGCGAATATTATCCTGCAGAAAAGATACTTAAAGGGCCAGTCCGTGCGATAGATAGAGGCTTTTCTCAACTTCAATAAGATGATAAAAAAAGGGATTGGAGTTTGTCATGCAATTTGTATGATTAAAGCATAGACAATACAAATACTTTTTATTCAATTTGCCCACCCTCCATGTTGATGCATTTTTCAATCTTGTTCCTGGACCTCTTGCAAGCTGAGGCTACCTCATCCCTGTCCAAATTGGCTACAATCTTTAAGGATTACAAACTGTTGTGAGGCTTAGAACAAGCCTTGGACTCAAGATAACCCTACAAATAATAATCACAGGTGATCATAACTTTTTTTTTTTCACCCTCATCATTTTAGAAGAGCGATAAAATCGCTCCTTTATATAAGTTTGTATTATTATTTTTATTAAAAAATTTAAAAAAAAGTCCTTTTTAAAAAAAAATGTATTTTGCAACACTACATCTGTGTCTCGTAACCCCACTTTGGGAGCCCCTGCTTTAAAGTTGTCTATGTTTTACTAGGCCAGATAAAAGAGACAGGCGTAGACCGTAATCTTTAATTATAAAGCTCATATTAAGGTCAATCTTTGATAACTATAATGGGATACAGGGATCTCTGTTACTTGAATTAAACTTATGATTACAATATTTCTTTTTGATCAAAACTTGTTTCTCTCTATCTTTTCTTTTCCTTCTAGAAACCTTAACAATTTTGAATGAATCACATTTTAATATTATTATGTAATCATACATATTATTCATATCTTTACATAGTAAATACTATAAAGTTTTTGAATCAAGGACAGGTGAGAAGGGACCAACTTGTAACAGCTTATCTCTCTGATAAAATAGTCAAACGTAAGTTTCCTCTATAATACTTTCATTATATGCATGAATCAACGGTCATTAAAATTAGGCAATAGCTTAGAAGGCTAGTCAATTATTATTTTTACTATGCCCCTGTCAAATTTACTAGCACAGAATACCACAAATATAGGATCCTTTTTGGCCTAGCACCGGACTAGTTTAGAGCAAGGTTAATAGAAATCCAAGGTTATACCATAATGCATATAAGACTCATGTTTGACTTCCACCACACTTTTAATATTGACGTCATAGTAGGTGAGTGGCTGCGTGTTTTGTCAAAATCTGTTTTTCTTGCCCAAGTCCTTGCGGGACTCTACGTACAATGGGGATTGCTCAACAGGATATAATTAATTAATTATATATATAATTTCTACTATATTCATACTATAAATAGATATGTGTCTGAGTTCTCTTAATCATTAATTTCGCCACCTTTGTGTCAATGATGGGTTCCAGGCGGTTGTGAAAGGCCTGGCACCCGCTGTGGATGTAATCCTCTGTCATGGTTGCCCAATGCTGGTTGAATGTGGCTGTGAGGGCCATGGTGTTTGGCTGAAGGACACTTTAGGCCTTCCCCTCGACATGAACACAAAAGGTATATTCTAGGAGGTTGGCATCAGGGCTGTAGGAGGGTGGCCAAGGTATTAAAAGAGTCTTGCAACGGAGGAGATGGGTTTCTTTCATTTCTAGTTTAAAAAGTGGTCTCTCCACCCTCACAAGACTCTTTCCACCAACTTTTTTGATAGTCCTCAGGACAGTCTGGTGTGAAATCCTGAGATTTCTTGAATGGCCGTCAAGGACTTGAGAAGATTAGCCTAGGCTCCTTTTTTTAACTTTTCCAGGTCCAATTTCGCCTTTTTCCTCCAACGTTTTACATTTGCTAACGGTGTAGATGATGATCCCAGCCTTCTCCTTAAGCTCTTACACTAATCTTATCTCTGCTCATCACATCATAATAAAAATACAGTAATGACGTGCTATGTGGACTCCCTTTTCACCTTTAACTATACGGGGTTGCGCAAACCTTTTTGAGTCTAGACTGAACGAATTAAACAATGTTGTATAACTTTGTATAAATTCAATATTTAAAACAAATGTAACAATAAAGTTTATAATAATAAAATTAAGGTTAATTTATTTTGTATATGATCTGTGTAGGCAGCAATGACGGCTTCAGGCGGTGGTAGAATTTACTACAGGTGCTTTTGATATAAAGGACAGCTGCAATGACAGAGTCCTTTACGGATACAACATTTGACTCTGGGATTCTGCAGGCCTGTGACTCTAATTATCACCAAATACTTTAATCCAGGGGATTCAGATCTGGAAATTCCAGAGGCCAGGATTTTGTCACAGAATTCAGTACTGTATCTCAAACATTTATGGGCAATTTTAGCAGTGTGGGAGCCCATCCTTTTAAAAGACAAATCCTGACCCCTAATAAATCTTTCTGTCCTAAGGGAGCCAAATTTTCAGCAATAACAGCTTTTGGGGAAATTTCGTCGGCAATCACGGTTGAAATCTTTCGCCTTTGTTGTTTTGGAGACATGATTATAAACTCTAATATTTTGAATTTAAAGTAAACATAAAAAAAAAAGAGACTCCGAGCTCTCTCCTGAAAGGAACAAGAATCAAATTGTTGTATTATACACGGAGTTATTAAATTTTAAAAATTGTTTGAAAACTTTTGCAAAATCCGTTAAATGCATATTACAATTTGCAATCAGTATTATATTTGTCAAACTTCCAGCAAAAAATAGAACGATGAAATGCTTGAAATTAACTAGCAATTAGCCATTTACGTCATCATATTACGGCTATTCTGAGTTTAATTGTAAGAATATTCAGTTTTTAATTGGGTATAATTGTATTGAACAGATCTTCCATATTGATCTTCATTGAAAATTGCAACTTTTCCGTTTAAAAAGATAAGGAAAAAAATACGTGAAATTAGTCATTGGTAATAAGTCAACAGCGTGACTCTTTCCAATTGTATGACTATAGAGCATTTTCACTTACGTCATAAATTGCATCATAATTGAAGGAGACGCCATTTAGGGGATCAAAGTTGATAGTTTTACTACTCGGTGGGGGTCTAACAAGGACGTACACTTATAACCAGTGATGAATAAAATATGTCCTGATTTTGGACTAGATTTAGCCAAATTTGTCCCCAACAAATCCTCAGTCAAACTCTTCGTTAATCATTATCACAATTCCATTATACTTTGATCTTTTCTCCTCAAGAATTGTAGTATAATGATAACAGCTACGGAAAATAAAAAACTCTCTTCAGTGTGCCAAATGTAACACTATTTCCACCCCATAAAATGCTTAGGATTGTCAACCCTATCAATATTTATACAGAAATTATTGTAAAATGTACTCTCGCAGATCCTACATACATTTAACAAGAACTGACATAATAATGTTCCTCTATTGTCAATAGCATTTGAGATGTCGTAACTCCTTCATTGGAGATATTAGTTTAACTTCATTCCAGGTGATGGGTTATATCATACCTTTTGAATTATGGCTTTGTATGTAGGAACACTATACACAAAATACAACATAGTACATACAATTTCCTTTTTCCATGACTTAAGATTTCTTTTTTGACCTCTCTGTTTTCTTGATGTATGATGAATGGTTGTATTTGTGTGTGATCAGGGGAGTCCACAAGGGGTGGTCTGGAAGGGCTATAGCCCTCCCCCCTTAAAAAACAAAACAAATAAATAATTTTTATTTTGAAAGATCTTTTTTCTTAAAAAAATGTCATTCGGATTATTATGTATATATTCGGTCAATTATGCAGCAGAGCAAAATATTTAATATGTTTTCCACAAAATTTAATTTTTTGTGAATAGCTATAGATTTTTGAAATTGTATTTAAAATTTTTCCTATCAAATTTTAATTTTCTGAATATCTATTTAATATTTGAAAATTTTTATATACATATATTTTTGTAAAAATTTAATTTTTGACATTATTTTTTTCCAAAAAAATAATTTTTCTGTGAATATTTAATATTTTTTCTAAAAGTTTAATGTTTTAAATCTAATTTTTGAAAAAAATTTCTACAAATTTAATGTTTTAAATCTAATTTTTGAAAAAAATTTCTACAAATTTAATGTTTTAAATCTAATTTTTGAAAAAAATTTCTAAAAATTTAATGTTTTAAATCTAATTATAGATACTTCTTTTTTAGAAAATTTTTATATTTAAAATAAAAATTTTCAAGTTTTTTATTTTTCTGTGATTAGCGATGGGTTCTTAAAATTTTTATAAAAAAATTTAATGTTTTAAATTTTCTATAAATAGCTTTGAACTTTTGAAATTTTTATATAAAAAATTTAATGTTTTAAGTTTTTTATAAATAGCTATGGATTTTTGAAATTTTTTTACAACAAATTTTTATTTATGAATTTTTATTTTTAAATTTCAATAACAAAGTGCCCCCTTCCCCCAAAGAATGTATAAAGATATATATAATTCCACAGAGGCCCCCTGGTGATATTAAGTTACAAAGTATAAATATAATATTTGCTCGAATGTTAGTAGGTGGTTATTGTTCTTTGTATCCCTGCCTACGTAATTGTTTCGAAGACATGGGAATCTGGATTAATTGAGAAAAAAGCACACATAAATCACTCATTGAAAAAGTGATTCTGATTTAAAGGGAAAAATCCTGCTTATTTTAGTTCTACATATTTTTTTAATAATTACGTACCTGCAACTACATATTATGTCCTTTAAAGACTATGAAATAGTCTGACACCTGACACTTTTATCATTGATTTATGATTATTTTTATGAAATATAACGCGTCAACATGAAAACAGTATTAAATGAAAGCTTAGCACAGACAAAATTCCATTTTTTTTACTTTATTTATACAAATAGATACAGCCCACAGGGGCGATCGCAGGTTTTATATATTTGGGGGGTGGGGCTTTTATATAAATATATATACATAAAATAATTAAATTCCGTTAAAACAAATAAAAACCAAAGTAGCAATAATAAAATATTTAAAACTACAATTAAATAGATTTGAGGTTTTGTCGATTTCCTGAAATGTTCCGAGAAATTATTTAGTAAAAAATAATTGTATAAATTAACAATATCAAATCAATTGAGTAATGTCATTACTTTTTATAAACTTTATTAGTCACTTGGTTTACTTTTTTTTGATGCCTTTATAGTCATAATTGACTGAAACTTCGCCACTGCTTTGGACGCTATCCTCAAAGCCACAGTTTGGCTGTCCGGCACGAAGCCGTATATTAGTTCGTCCAGCGTTGGTGCTCTACCAATATTTTGGAGAATACTCTCCGCCAGGACTTTCACCGCTTTCTCTATTTGCACTCTCTGAAGTTATGCTATAATGTCCACGTCGCATTACAGTCACAACAGAGGCTCCGCTTATCGTGAAATACTCATGGCGTAAAGTAGAGGCCCGATGCTATTCTGTACTTCGTATACCTTTGTTTTGCTGTAATTGTAGGGTGGGCTCTGTTTTTGGATTTTGTTTTTGGATTTTTTTAAAAATCCATAGCTAAATTAATTTTCCTAGAAAAAAAATTTCAAAAATGAAATTTCAAATATTAAATTTTTTGAAAAAAAATTTTCACTATTAAATTTTGTGGAAAATTTTTTCAAATATTAAATTTTCTAGAAAAAAATCAAAAATCTACAGCTGTTGATAAACAATTTGACAAATGAAATTTTGTGTATAAGAATTTGAAAATAATTTTTTTGGAAAAAATTCAAAAATTAAATTTCAAATATAAAATGTTGTCAAATAGAATTTTTTTTTTATTTTTTTTTGGAAACAAATTTCAAAAACCACAGCTATTCTCAAAAAATGAAAATAAATCGTTTGTGTTTTTTTTCAAAAATCCAATTCTAAATGTGTCAGGTTATGGATTGCAAAATGGAGTGGATTTGGTACGATACTATCCAAAAATATCTGAAAGATACTCAAACACTATGAAAAGAATGAAAGAAAGAAACTTTTTGAAATTAATTGTTTTGAATGTGCATTTTAGACTCTTGACTCGGTTTTTAGTTGTTGCTATTGTTTTTTAGATGTTTTATTATTTATGCCTCTTATACTCGTCATATCCTATTTTTATTTTATATTTCTACATCTGATCATGTTTATTTAATTGCCGTGTATCAGGACCTACTGAAAGGTTCTTCGGGAGCGGAATAGTTTTAAATTAAAATGCTTATTTACGTAATCTATTACTCAATTCCTCTGCCTACATATTTTATATTGTTAACCAAAAAATTTGAAATATTAAATTTTTCGGAAAAACATTCCAAAAATCCATAGCTATTCACAAAAAAATCAAATTTTTGGAAACCAAAATGAAAAATTAAATTTTTCGAAAATTTGTGCTACACTTGGCCACCCCCATGCTCAAGCCCCTGTATAATGAAAGGATTTTTATTGAATAATCTTAAATTACTCTTCACTTATTGCCGGAACAATACCAAGAAACGTAAAAAACTCTCAGAAGAAGCAAAAGTCGTGGCTTCACTTCTTCATTTTTTCTATTCTAGAAAGGTTTTCTGTTAGTCGCCGCCCAATAACTCAGGGGAATACCGCTAGCTTAATAATACAAATGTAATACAGCTTTAATTTTGAGAAAATTATTCTAACTTGCTTTTGTGTTGACAGGCCATACGAATGAGATGAATCTATGCGTGTTAGACTGTTTTGGAGATAAACAATTGACTATATATTATGTATGTACAGGGTAATCCAGATTAATTGAGAAAATCGTTTAAGGTGTTTAACGAACAAACTAGATGGATACACCATAAATGTTTTATTATTTGAAAGCTACATTTAATCACATTCAATGATTCATAAGGATATCTACCTCTCTTGATAAGCTAGACCACAGTGTCCCGGAAGTTTGGGCAGGCCCAGACGGCTTCATGCAGATCCATCTTTGGCATTGTACTGGTCCTGGTTTTGCACTTTTAATTTTCATTCCCTGGATAGATGGGTAGCCCAAGGAAGAAATTA
Source organism: Lepeophtheirus salmonis (assembly GCF_016086655.4). NCBI lineage: Eukaryota > Metazoa > Arthropoda > Copepoda > Siphonostomatoida > Caligidae > Lepeophtheirus > Lepeophtheirus salmonis. Next base: position 4,175,077 of record NC_052138.2, on the reverse strand, counting down.
TACTTTCCAACAAGATACAAGGTCAAAAGAGTGCGGCATGTCTTGGTCTCAAAATGTCTTCACTTTTGGAGCCCTAATTTTTGGCCTTCAAACAGTCCGGACTGGAAACCATGCGATTTCTATCTTTGGGAGAGTGTCCAGCATGATGCCTGTGCCAAGTATTATTCATCTATGGAGGCCTGAAGGAACTATATTACCCGTACAATGATAAACCTTGATCTGTACAAGGTCGACCGGGCCAGCCAAAGCTTCCGGCGTCGTATGGCAGAGGATATCAAGAATGGCGGATCTCATTAGGAATAATTGAATGTCATAAATGTAGCTTTCAAATAATAAAAAAGATTCCCAATTTATCTTGGTCCACCCTGTAAGACTTCCCATTTTACTAAGAAGAGAAATCATACTGCTTTATATATTATTCACATTTCGCAATAGTTATGCAAAATCTCCATTTCCCAATTTTTTCTATTTCTTCCTCTTTTATTATCAAAGAAAGGTGACAAAGAAATAAAAGAAATTGGGTCTAGACATTGAAATAAAAAACATAGTGTGATGATGTTAAGAAGTAGTTGTCAACGTCGTAATTGACCAAAAAAACTAACTTTGTAGCAGTACAGTGTGCGTAAGCAATTTGTACCATGACAATTAGAGCTCCGTAATGCCATAATTACTTGCAATCAAATGCTGTGTTATTAAAAAGTAATTGTTCTAAAATTCATGGAGTTTTATTGGTTGCAATACGTCAATAAATAATGACAATGAAGGTGAAAAGGCAACAGATTATAGCTCTTCTCCGGGGCATTACTCTGTAAAGTAGGTGGCGTACATTGTGAATTGCTCTCTTGAGAGGTCCGTAAGAGCAGGAGGCGGAATTGGTTTGGGGTTTTTTATGTAAAATAATCCCAAATATGAAATAAAATTGAAAAATTAAAACTTTTTCGATAAAAATTTAAAAATATGAAATTTTTGGGAAAAAATTTAAAAAAAATAATTTCAAATTACAATTTTGAGGAATAAAATTTCAAACATTCACATCTATTCGTAAAAATAAAAAATTTTAAAAAACAGTTTCAAATATTAATTTTTTTTTAAAACCTACAGCTATTTCTAAAAAATTAATTTTTTTGGAAAAAAATTTCAAATATGAAATTTTGAGGAAAAAAATTTCAAAAATCCAGTTATTATCGAAAAATTAAATTTATAGTAAAAAAAAAAAATTAAATATTAAATTTTTATAGTAAAAAAAAAATATTAAAAAATTTATAAAAAAAATTAAATTAAATTTATAGTAAAAAAAAATTAAATATTAAATTTATAGTAAAAAAAAATTAAATATTAAATTTATAGTAAAAAAAAAGTTAAATATTATTTATAATTTTCCAGAAAATTTTTCATAAATTCATAGATATTCCCAAAATATAAACATTTTTGAATAACAATTTTATATATTAAATTTTGTGGAAAAAAAATTCCAAACTCGATAGCTATTCACAAAAAAATTGTATTTTTGTAAAAAAATTCAAAAATCCACTCCTATACAACAAAAATTTAAAGAGTTATCTTTCAAAAATTAAATTTTCTAGAAAGAAGCAAAAGTTTCTTAATTTGAGGAGGGCTACAAGCCCTCCAGCCCACCCCCTGCGGACGCCCCTACTTATTAACAGCAACCAGGCTTAGCACTTGGTATTAGGCCATAACAACTCAAGCTTTTCGTGTAGAGTAAAACCTGCAAAGCAAGCTGGGGAGTCGGTGCCTTTTGTGTTGGGGTCGGAGTCAGGGGTCGGCCAATTTTTACCCACTCCAACTCCAGCTACAAAAATTATTATAATTCATGTAAATAAAACTTATTCATGATCTAAGGCTTACGTTGAGTCCTCATAAAATGTTTTTTCTAATTTTTATAAATTATAGGTATTAAGTATTATTAATTTATGAAACTTGAAAGTTCACTCATTTATAAGTTTATAAATAATCCTACGGACTCCCTGCGATTCCGTACAAGATCTGGAGTGATTGATATATAAATAAATAAAATTTCCATGATTTATTTAGTAAACTTACTTTCGGCTTTAAAATATATATATATATTATTTTATTTAAAGACTATGAAACATAAAATAACTGATGGTTCTATCATTGATTTACGAGGTTTTTTTTTCTATTCTTGGTTTTCGTAGGAGGCGAAGAAGTTAGATATATGTAATTATTTGTAGATTTATGTATCTTACGACATAAAGGAGAGGTAACCAATGCATGGACGAGTAAATACTTTTTTGTGGGCTGATAAAAGGCCTCAATGAAAAAAACTCTACTTTATAAACTTAAAATGTTATATTACTATTGATTTAAGTTTAAAAAGCAAGTTTCTACTTATTACTTTGAAAATAAATTAAAAGAATACGCATTCCTGGGTTTAAAAAGTAATTGGGGGGGTCTTGGAAGAATTTTTTGCTTCAGTGTTCTTAAGTGATCTTTTTGCATCTGAAGAGTTGTACTAAAATTTAATTTGCACATTTTCATGAATTAACCCCACTCCTAATTTGATACAATTCACAATGCAAGCACAAATTAAAAGAAAAATTTAGGAAGTACATTATATAAAATAAAATAATGTATGTGACTTTACATAAGGTATAGCTAAAGTTGATAATTCTGTAGAGAAAAACGCGTGCAAGGAGAAGGGGGAGAAAAACTTATGGTATTATTGTTTAAAATACTGATGTGATTATCAGCTGCCTGCTTTATTATGGGTTTGAGGGTATAACGAAAGTATTTATTAGCAAAATGTTTAATGAAGATATACTACGGATAATTGACATACATATACGTTTTTTATCCCTTACAGTACATTTGAAAACGTCACACTCCATAAAATTGTAATTCATTATGAACCATATTCTCAGAATAATAACTAATGAAACGACAAAGTAGAGTATTTTGCAATATATTTGAAGTTCAAAGTTTAAAAAGAAGGCTTAAATTAAATATAATCTACATACTAAAAAATAAACCATCATAATTTTATGTTAAATGTACAAAATTAAACAATTAGAATCATATAACTAATAACAATAAATTATAAATACAGAATATTGAATTAATAGATTGATCCAAATAATATTTTCTTGTTCGGACATGAATTGGGTTAAATATGTCATAACTTTAAGTTGCTAAACAAAAGCCAGACGTGGAGTTTAATAAAAAAGATCATCACCCTTTTTTTCTTATGTGGAAGTTGCTATATACAATTGTGCACAGAATAGATATATCTCTATCGATGGTATCTAAATAATTATTAATAATAAAGTAAATGTCAAAATCATAAAATTAGACAATAAATATAGTAATAAAAAATAAGTTACAATTAAATCCATCGTAAAGATTTAGTGCATAAGCTAATTATGTAGTAATGTCCGGCGATATTACTCCTTAAGGGCATCAAAAAAAGATTTCCCCCGTTATTTATATGCTTGTATAACAACATACTATTATCATGAAAGATACACACAAATGCTAATTATAATGCTACACCCAATGCAACTAATCCCGTTGTTGTGATTCTTAATTCCAATTCTAATTCTTAAGTGATAAAAAAGTAATATTTATTGACTATGGAATATTGGAAAACCTAATGATCATACCAAAGTCTTTAAGTGAAGAAACTAGTGTCAGACAAACTAGTTGCGAACCATCCAAAGCTACTGCCCCCAGTGTTGTAACCATTTAAGCAGTTGTTTTTGCCATTTAATGAGTTGTGTATCATAATTCTTGATATTTTTGCCTAAATTAGAATCATTTTTTTATGATTAGATTTTTTTTTAAATGAATACTTACCGTTAGATGGTACAAAATTCAAAGTTCCATTTCTTAATTTGGTGTAGATGAATCAAGTCATGCTGAAAATTATCTCAACTTAACAATTTACAAATGGGGTATTTCTATAAATGACATCATTACCAACATCCTCTATTAACTTAATGATGGTTCCTCGGGAATGAACGTGTTTACCCGTTATTTCTCCATAAATTTTTTGAACGTAGGATGATTAGCAATGGATAATGGTATATTACATGTAATAAGCATCTTTGTGAGATCAAAAAGTTGAAGTCTTACTTCATGTATTCATTATTAACTTGATTTTAAAGATGAATATCCATACTCTTGTTATGAGATGAGGATAATGAGTGGCGTGTAATTCTAGACAGGGGACTAAAGGCACATTTATATCGATAAATCCGACAAGCCATCTGTTTCTCATCCGGTAAGTATTTCCAAATTCCTGGGCCTCCATTTTCAGAAATCCAGGCAGAAGGCGACGTTATTTTAGGCATTTAATTCAGTTCTCTATCGACTATCAGCATCTAATATTATATTAATATTGAATAATAAAGTCGGGAATGATAGCGTTCATGATTGATAGAAGAAGATGTATATTATTTAATCAATGATGCCATGCGTATTTATTCTTTTCTTCTCGCACGCTTTTCTATTCTTACCAAAATTATCAACCTTAGGTATAGCAACGAGTATTCTAGAGACTAAACTACTCCTCAGCTCATCATGTCATATGAATTTACCCCCCCCAATAAAGCTATTCTTTCATTCTGGAAGGGAGAATATAGTATTTTTAGGGATTCATCTTCTATAGTTTTAAAGTGAAATTTATCTGTTCGTCAACGCCTGATAACTCCTGGCAATGCCTACTACTGCTGCTACTACACCAATAAATAAAAAATAAAACTCTAAATTGACTTTCTCAACGATTGCTCACAAATTTTAAGTCTATATATTTAAATTTGAAAAACTCTATGAAACATCAATTTAAAAAAAAAAAAAAACGACGTACAAATCTCATATATTTATTTATTGAGACAAAATGCCCTGAGGCAAAATAGTTTAAATGAAAATGACCTAGTGCCATGATTTAGTAAATTACATTTTTAAGGTAGGAAAATAACTAAAGTGGACTATTTTCTCTACCAAACAAGGCACATTTCAATCACAAAACCTCTTTATTTTGAAAGACAGAATTGTTGAGGTTTGAAGATTACAATACGCAAAGCTCTTAAAAATGAATTGCCTATTGGTCCGTTCTAAAATTATATACGTATATATTTAATATTTTTTGAATAATTTTTGATAAATTATTTATTCTTCTAAAATAGTTATTTTTTACAAAATACAACATTTGGAAGAATAAGCAAAATGCTTCAAAAATTTGAAAGAACTTTTTCTCGCTGGTTTATTCCCGATAGAATTCTCCAAACAGTTGGGCGTGTCCAGGATTACCGTCTACGCCGTCAGCAAGTCCGAAACATTGGAAAAGAAGAAGGACTCTGTTAAGAAGGTCAAACTGGACTCGGAGGAATTAAAGAAAACAGTCCAGGCCAATGTCCTCAAGTCCATGAGGGTCCATGCAAGATATCTCCTAGTTTCACACCAGACTGTCAAGAGAGCTATCAAAAAAGATGGTGGAAAGAACCTTGTGTAGGCGGAGAGGCCACTTTTGACACTAGCAATTAAATACACCCCTCTGCTCCACTGCAAGACTATTTTGAATGATACCTCTGGTCCCCTACAACACTGATGTCAACCCCCTCGACAACACCTTATAGGTACATGTCCAGGGGAAGGCCTGAAGTATCTGCCAGCCAAACACCGAGATCTTCAAAGCCACTGTCAGTCTGCACTGGGACGTCATGACAGAGGACTACATCCTCAGCGGCTGCCAGGCCTTCCTGAACCGCTTGGAAGCCATCATTGCCACTAAGGGCTGTTACATTAATAATTAAGAGAGATCAGACGCACATCTGCATATAGTATTAATTTTGTTGAAATTCTATTGTTAATTAGTAAATTATACCTTGTTGAAGTTTAAAATTCAAAGTGTTCAGATTTTAAGTGGGCACCCGGTATTTAATTAATTCAATGAATGCGGGAGTTATGCAATATATTCAACTATGATAATGCGTATTTGTCCTCATTTTTTTTTTTTTTTTTTTTTGCAAAGAGCATTTACATGCTTATTTGAATGCCAAGAAAAATTTCTTTACAACTTGTAGGCACATACATCTGACATATATTTTCACTTTCTGTTTTACTTTTTTTGAGCTGCATTGCTTTTGCAAGGACATTTCAATTTTTATATAGATGCATTAGGGTGGTAATTATATCACTTTATGTGAAAAAGTAAAGATATGGAGACTCAAAAGTGTTCCTTTGTAAACGAATATATAATTTTTTTTTTTCAATTAAATTGAAATTTTACAAATAAGGAATTGTTTTTTTTTAATATTATTAGTACTAGAGAAGGTTTTCCCAGCGTCGCCCGGACATTAAGAAATTAAAATCAATTTATAATTATTCGACTGAATATAAAATAAAAAATAAGGACCCTAAAATTTTAAGAATGATTCTAGCTGCATGCTTTGTACACTTCTATTAAATGCAATATATTTTATATGTTTAATATGAAATAGTCATTTGTTAGTCAAAAATTTGTTTTTGGAAAAATTTATTTTAAGGAGTCTATAGCCTTTAAAGCCAAAAAATATCGTATCAGAACCATCTCTTGAACCGTAAGAACAGATGTAAAAATTTCAGGAACATCCATTCCTTGGTTTGGCTGCGATTGTAGGACACACACAGTCAGACATTTGCATTATATATATAGTACACATAACAGCTTTTTAGTTAAATGATTAAATTTTGTTAAATATTATTGTTATTAAAAAATACATTTTTATGAGGACTCAGTACTAACCAGTCTAGCTGAACGATAACAGTACTTAAACGAAATGTAATCTTCTTCCTATCCGTCTATCCGTTAGCATATCACAGCCCAGAGCGCCTGCAGGATTGTTTTGAGGTAGGCTTTATCGTGTTAAAGATATTATAGAGTTTAAAAAAATAGTGACGAGCTTGAATCTTAACAATTTACTTTTTTTTAGAAGAGAAGACTTGAACAAAAAAATTCTACAATGTGCAAAAAAAAAAAAAATATATGCTGCACTCATGCCCCTCAAGCCCACCCCTTGTGGACGTCCCTGAAACCAAACGATTGGCGTGATGTATACAAAAATTTGCAAGTATGTTTATTTTCACTTCCATAAACTAAAAAGTGAATATTTAGATAGCCTCAAGATTAATATAAACTTTATATTAACCTTGAATAAATTTATAAAAACTTATTATAGCAATTTTATGTGACTAAATTTGTTAATTTAACTAACAAACCCGTAATATATTGTATACATATTATAATTAAACCTTTTCCACCTGTGCTGGGTTAATCTTGGACCATTCCTTCCTGATATTGTATTTCACAACAGTGTTGTGGGGAGCTTTACAGAGCTATCTAACTTTTATTACAAATAATTGTCCAAATCATTACAATCAGGAGAGTTGGGGACTCAGATCTTATGGTCCAAAGTTACTGGAACATTGGCTTTCCAAATTCTACTGAGGACTAGGTTTTATGGGAAGGGGATGAGTCCTGCTGAATGATAAATTTGTCATCCCTAGGCACCTCCTTCGTCCAGGGTGTCACAACATCCTTGTCTCACATCCTGATAGACAATGGCATTCATTTTGAAGCATAACATCCCCTTGCTAGTGATCACTACCAGTACCATTAGTTTAGCATGAAATTAAGTTCTTTGTACAGCTGGAACCTCCTACTTTTCTTTGACAACCAATTGGTCATTTTGGGGATTTCTGGAACTGGCCATAGTAAATAACTTATTGTAGAATAAAAAGATGGTTTCGCCAGAATTATTATAAGCAAAGAAAGGAACCTTCTTGAATTTTTCAACCTTTCGGACTTCTGAACCGCTGTTAAGAGGTATGAGGCCAAGTCAATACGATTTAAGCCCCAAGTCCTTGTTAACACCCAAGAGATGGGGTTTCCTTGAAACATTGCACTTCTTGGTATCTTTGTCATCGTAATTGTTAGATTGGCAGTTAAAGTATTATTGAGGATAGCCAAAAACCTTGGAGTTCGGATTTTTTTCTCAGCTTGAAGGTCATGAGATCTTTTAGAGACCTCCCCCTATCAATAAATCTCTTTATAATATCATTGGTAGCTGTCTGGGCATATCCAGTGATGTTGATGGTGTCCTTGGCAGTGTGACCCGCCGAAGATTGTTGTTCTTTTGACTTGCTCCATTGTTATAGTAAAATGAATTATGGAGCTGACAAGCCAAACTCAAACAGAAAATTTTAAAAAAAGGCTACTAAATTTTTGTGGGATTTATAATGTTGTAGCCTTACAACTTTCTGGTTGAAACATAATTCTGGCCACCGTTTTTTTTCTAATAAAATCTAAAATTTCAAAACTTTAGGGCCGTTGCGTTACCTCTAAATACTCATATACAGGGTTCAAACATATCAAAGAACACCTTTAAACCTCCATATTTTTAATTAAATCACAAAAAGAGAAATAATTACACGATAACCCACAAATGCTGTAACACCACCTGTTTATTTTGAATGAATAATATATATCTTATTTTTGCGTGGTTGTATACAGGGTGTCCACGATAAATTGGAACTACTTTAAACTTCATCCAGATCCATAATGTGGATATTCGGGGTTAAATCATACTAATATAAAAGGTTGCGTGAACAATACACTATAATTTCAACCACAATTGTTTTGACAACAAACAATAGTCATCATGGAACAAGCAAGTAGTGAGGCCATCCTCGAATTGGCTCGCGCGGGACACAAGTCCTCTGCTATCTACAAGCGTCTTAACTACCCCAAGACCACGGTGTACTGGGTCTTCAATGCCTGGGAGGTTGAGGGGAAGGTCTGCTGCAAGGCTCACAACATGAGAAGGACCGAATCTGCACTCCCCGCTTCCTTGAAGGCCCCCAGAAGTCCATCAAGCCTTCGCCGGGACTTCCTTGTCCAGGTTGGCTAAGAACCGTGGAGTGAGCAAGCAGCTAGTCTCCTAGGCTGTGAATGAGGACCTCGGGTACAGGTCATACCGAATGGCCAAACAACACAACCTCAAAGGCATCCATGAAGGCCACCAGACTCACCAACAGTAAGCGTCTCCTCAATGATATAAAGAGCCATGGAGGAAAAATCATCTTCTTCTCCGACGAGAAGAACTGGACTGTCGACCGAAGCTACAACGTCCAGAATGATAGGTGGAGAGAGAAAAGGTCCCTGCGGTCTTCACCACAAAGCTCCCGATCTCCATGATGACCCTTGGTGGCATCTGCAGCACCGGTGAGGTGATGCCTCCTTTATTCTTCAATCCCAAGGAAAGGGTTAACGCAATAAGGTACTGCGAAGTCATGGAGGAGTTCGTCATCCCCGGATGAAGGATACGGCCGCTGGGAGGGAGCTCATATTCCACTCAGCGCCCGCACACATCGCCATGAAGACCACTAACCTCTTCAACTCCCACGACATCACTTTCTGGGATCGCAACACCTGGTACTCCAACTCACCCGACCTCAATCCGCGTTATTACTACTGGTAGGGGAAGTTGGAGAGGGAGGTGTGCAGGGTCAGCTACAAGAGCATCGCGGCCCTGAAGGGCTCCATTACGAGGGAGTGGAGTGCTGTCGATTCCGCGGAAGTCATCAGGGCATGCAAATCCTTTATGTGTACTATGGAGGAGATGGTGGTTGCTGAAGGAGGACATATTGAATAAATTTATTGTTTAATATCATGTCTAACTTTTTCATATTAACAAATACATTGAATTATAAGATAGTTCCAATTTACCGTGGACACCCTGTAAATATAATTTATTTATTTTTACCGATTGGAGAAATTGGAAAAAGACGATGATTTAATTACATGATTCACACAATCCATCAATAACAAGCCTCATTTGTTGTGGCATAATTATATAGACCAACGTTAATAGAAATACAAGGTTATGCTATCATTTAATCAGGCTTGCCAGACTTTTCAATTTGATGTACCTTGCCGACTGCTGGGCAAGACAGACAGATTCTGCCGTCATATAGTATAACAGCGGTACTCCGACAGAAACAGTGAAGAAAGCGATATATAGCTACTCTTGGTAACAGTTATACTCTTTGACGTCACTATTAAAAAGGGTGGTGGAAGTCAAACATCAGTCGGAAAAGCGTAGATCCTTGTATTTTTATTAACCTTAGAAAATATATATATGCAATTCATCATAAAAGGGGTGGAGAAATAAAAGAACTAATGATAGTCTGTGAGAACTTAATAGCAGTTAGTATGATTGACTTATTTGGCTAATTATCAACTGATTTTGTGTGTGCTTTCTGTTTCTTTTTGGAGGAAAGATTGCAAGTTACAATAAAGAAACAACGTGAGTTCGATATGGGATTTTCAGACAGAAATCCAACAATATAAATAAGTTTTCAGGGGTGTCCCCATGTGGTGAGATGGAGGGGCTGTCACTTTTACTATATGTAATCGATTATCTCTCCTAATTCCATAACGCCACTTATGGATTCCACAAGTACTCGAATGCCATGCAATCGAAATGAATCCAATCCTTCAACTTTCAAAAATGTATTTCTTTCTTTTTATTAATCATATTCGTAGGATAAATTAATTTCTAAATATAGATCTATCATTACAGTTCTATGAGTTGATAACATAATCCTTGAAATGTATTTGTTCATTGCTATGGAAAGTTGGAATGTGCATAGATAGTTAGGTACACAATCCTAGGTAGGTAGATATATATTAGTGATGAGACTTGGTCCAAGACCGAATTTTATCTATGTTTGGTCTTAAGTCAGGAGCGTCCAGAGGATTATATTTTGGAGGGTTTGGTTTTTTGAAATTTCCAAAATCCACAGATACTCAAATAAAATTTAAATTTCAAATATTAAATTTTTTGGAAAAATATTTTCAAAAATCCATAGCTATTCAAACAAAAAAAAAATTTTTAGGAAAATAATTTCAAACATCTTTATATCTTTATGAAGTTTAATTTATTAAAAGTTTTCAGATTTTAATGGACCACTCTGTATAATCTTTGGAATCTTGGACGTTTAATGAAGGATTAGAGTTACATATAAGGTGCGTGATCTGTAATGGTTGTAATGGATTTAAATTTTTATTTTTTTGTGAGTTGTAATCGATTTTTTTCGTGAGAAATTGGATAGAGAATATCTTATCATAAACAACAGGCTTAAACAATTATTTGTTTAACTAAAGAAAAATACTTATAACATAGGGTAAATGGGGTAATGTGGGCCCTGGGCAATAAAAGACAGCTTATTATGCGCTTTAACATTTATCTTAGAGTTACTTTGTTTCGAACCATATTGAATTCAATCTAATTGTACCCCCCATGAGATGAAGGTAAGTATTTATAATTTTCACCTTTTTTTAGGATTTTTTAAATTGCACTCCATTAGTGAATTAGATTTTGGGAATTATATGAAAATACCCAATAGTTTCTAAAGTGAATTTTTTTAGTAGTATCTAAATTAATTAATCAAAGGTTATCTGTACGTATGTATGAAAAATAGTCACAGGGTGTACTGTATATAATGCCCCCTGCTGTATGTCCGGAGCTGCAAATAATTATTTACTACCCACCGATCTTAGTACTCATTCATTCTTAGAATTCCAGGATGATTAGAGAAAAACCTAAATACGTGATATTCTTTTGTTCCTTTTATCTTACTGAAATATTAAGTTATAATTTTATCCCAATTGAACCATTAAACTCCAGCTTGTCTTGCAAACAATTTTGGAGACGTATTATTTACTTTTTCAATTAAGTAATCAATGCAATCTACACATTGCTGGTTTTTAAAAGGCATAGAAATCATTCCAAAGCTGGGATCGGCAGAAAATTAGGAAAAACTCTCTACTAGGGAATGAACATAGATTTTATCCACTTTTCCCAGCATTACAAGGTATGCTAAAAGGCCCATAATAATGAAGTTCTTGTTCTGACCTCTGAAATGCAGTTAAAAAAAAATTTAGGACAAATAAAATTATTATTGAAAGAAATCACCCACCAGAGTTGTCGGGTTGAATTTGAGATCGAGAAGCAAAATTTTAATGCATTATTTCAAGGTATACAAGTAATGCAGTACAATTAGAACCTGTCTTCCTAGTTTCCTGTAATAAATATAAAGAAAGTAAGAATATATATACATTTTTTTAAGTACAATATATAAATTTACTAGTTCCGCTTCATCAAACATGAATGGTATATGTGAGATGTCCCAAAACAATTGATTTTTTTAAATACAACAAGTGAGTGTTTCTTCTTTGAAACTTAGCTAGCCCCCAAAAAGTCCATTGTCAACAATTGAACTTCATTCTTATTATATTCAGCATAGCTGACTCGTGTATTGTAGTCTTTTCTTTCCATTTGAGCACAATCATAAATATTTTTATGGAACTATCAATTTTGAATGTCTAATCGCCTTCCCATAGTTCCTATTTGTGGTCTTGCTTTCTTCCACTACTTTATAAATGTATTTTTTCAACAATATCTTTCATAACAAACGCAGGAAGATGGAGAATTGAGGATTGCTTTCAGTCTACACATATGTACATAGTGCACATATTTCGTATAAAGGGGCCCTTTGCTAAAAATGTATTAGAGTAGGGTGACTTTGGCATAGTAAAGTTTAGGAAACCTTGGCTTAAGAAATATTATAGTTATCATAGTATAGGGTCCCAACAATCTTAGTAGTGGATCTGGATCCTTAATCTACCCCACCCCCCTTTCCACTTTTATTTACACCGTCTGGTCCGTAAAACCACTTTTCCAGATCCACAAGAAGCCCTCATCAATTTGGAACTCAGATAAAACTGTATCACCCTGGCAACGTAAAACAATAATTGGAAAAAGCAGCCATTGCACAAAAAAACTCCGAAAATTGACTTACATATGTATTGATTAAGGCTAATTTATCTTTTATAATATATATTGTATTTTCTTTGTTTATTCTATATAGGAACAGAAGCTCAAGAACCAATACGGATAAGCAATATATTGCAGTCTGGGTTCAAATTTGTCGGTTCTGGTTCTAGACTGATAAAGGCACAACCTTGATTATAACACATCATGGCCCATGGGTTACACAAGTGAACGGCTTATCCACAAGGGGGATCAAAACCTATAGTCACCGCTATCCTGAGTATCAAGTACCTCTTCAAATATCATATGATACACACTGATCCACAGGTTGTGTAAGTGAACCGCTGGTCCAGAAGGTGGATCATTACCCACCGCCACTGCCCTTGTTATTCATACGAGTTAAGGGCTTTAACTTTTTTTTGTATCATACATAGTGGGCTCTGATAAGGTATTTGAAACTTTGATGGTGTTCCTAATACTAAAATCTAATCCAAAAAGGTGAGCAATTTGAATGAACGTAATAAAATGGGGTATCTAAAGATGACTACAGCAACAAGTAATAGTATAATAGAAATAGATATTAAAATCGTTGATCCTATTTAATAATATTCAAACTACATGGTTGTATATTCCTTATCAATTTTTTTAGTTTCTTCAAGATAGTCAAAAACAATAAACTTATTTAAAATTATTTTTCAAGATCAAATGTAATCATTTAAAAAAAGAATCTTTGTACCTAAATATTTTTAGTTAATATAGCCTAGACATAAACACATTCATCAAATAAACTTCTTTTGCAGCATGTTGTGCTACTATGGCATTTGCTATTACAGAGGTGTTCCCTTTTTGCAGATCAATTTATCTGTTTGGAGTTTGTGCCATTGTACTGCTTAAAGCCTTGTCCATTTCCATCCTACAGATTTGATGTGGTCAGTCGCAATATAACTTCCTTCTCTCAGGAAACTTCATTTAACTGACTCCCTCCAAGGCTCAAACTGGTGCTTACATTAAGCTGTTTTAAGACACTATTTTTTGTCCAATATCTATAATATCCATTCTCTCCCACAAGGACCACCTTAGCAGCCAAAACGTTGTAGTAATCTTCTTCTCCACGGTCGATACTTGAAACTGGGACTTTGACGCTTCTTAAACTTCCATGAGAAGAGTTTCATCATTCTGTTTGCATGTTTTTCTTGCTTGTGATTAGCTCATCTCTGTTGCTCTTGGCAGTCCCGAGCAGATTGGTAATGTGAGCACTTTAGATATGTCAAATTATCTTCAGTCACCCTTTAACCTTGAAGGTTCTGAAGAGTGTCATATAAGGTGACAGATGGAACAATTTTGTTTTCCGGATAAAGATTATTGACAAAATGCACATTTCTTGTCATCAACCTGTATTCTCTCTATGTCTTCCACTTTGGTGTTTCCTGGTCTGTATTTCCACACATTTCTAATTTATGATTTTGAACTAAACAAAAAAAAATCGTCACAATCTATTTGTTCAGGATCTGAATGGGCTTAAAGTTTGTTTTAACTGTAGTGCTATTAATTTCGACGCCATTTTGTTATTGGTAAACGTTTACTCACTTTCTTCTTTGTCAAATTTTTCCCACAAAAGGGATTCTATTACATAGTTTACATATCATGTATTAAACTTTTTTTTTGTTGTTGTTTTTTTTTGCTGGGAGAAGAGTTGAATCTACCTAGGTAAAACTACAAACATAATATATGATTAAAGTGCAATGTACGTTGAAGTATTTTTTTTTTTTTTTTTTTTTTTGGGTACTCGTTTACTACTTTTCCAGGTTAAAAACTACTCAAGAAGGAAGAATTATTATGAACAATCAAATAATCTCTTCATCGTGTACAAAACATGAAACATACAAAAAAAACAACAAATATACTGTATAGACCTCTATCTGTACTGACGATGAGGGAAAACAATTATAGGCATTTCGAAACTTTCATAAGAAAAATATTCATTGTATATTGGTATGCTGTAGGGATGTAAACAAACAGTGTTTTACCAAGCCCAAACCTAACAAAAGTTAATACCAATTAAACCAAGCAACACTGATAAAAGGAATTAATAGAGCAGACAAATTGAGAGCTGACGGCACAATGCTATATATATACATATACATTTGTTTGTTAGTGAGCAAACGTTGTGACCTATTGATTCATCTAGTCGTAACCTTAAGTGTCGATCTCAATTTCTCCTTCCAAAAGTAACAGAAGAAATATCCAAAACCAGTTGGTACTAGTGATATACACAAGACGGGTTTTACAAAACCCAAGCTTTCAACTTGGTAGTAATGTTTACTCCCAAACTTGAAAGATCCAAACCCCAACCAATAATAACACAGGGTTGATCTTATCTACCGGAACAATGAACTTAAATTTTAATAAATCAAAAACTTATTCGTCGATTGTCTTCAAACTCGATGAAAGTTAGGATTTGTCACACAAGATTCTTAAAGTAAAGTTTTGTCACAATTAAAAATAAAACAAACGTGAACAGATAAAATGGAGAAACAAAGGAGATAAATTTTGAAGCTTCTCACACGCAGAATGTCCCCAATGACCGGGTCAGATTCAGTGAGACATGTCTTCAGAACAGAAAATCCACCAGAAACCATGGTTTTTGGCGTTGTGGCCAGCAAAGGGGAAGTCTGCCCTCTCATTTTGTGGAGAGGAAGGTGGGGCTCAATGCAGATGATTACATGGAACTTCTGGATAAGGAAGGACTACCTTGGGCCAGAGAAAAGTTCAGGGATAACTCAAGAATTTTAGCTATAGTTTAGAGCCTATTTTAGATTTAAAATACTTATTTTGACGCCGATAGGGCTTTTCAAATAAAATCCATAAATTTTTCATTTTTTTATTTTGACGATCCATTTTTGATACAATAAGTAGCGTGTGTAGATAAAGCAAGGCTAGTGAGCGTTCTAGAAACTAAAGTACTCCCTGGCTCATCACTAAGGAGGGATGTATGTAAAAAGAAAACTAAGTATAGAGATTAGAAAAGAAAAAACTGTCGATGCGTGTGCTTTTTGTTGTTTGTTTTTTTGTTCATCATTTAACAAGCCGTGAGATATTAAGATCTTCCTCTAAGAGAAGAATCATCGCCTTTCTTTGGTATAAATGAATTCAAAAATGCGTAATAAAATAAATATAAATTAATTTAAATATAATTATAATATTTTTCTTAAACAAATACTGTGTTAAATGTAGAAGGTTATCTTCTGTATAGAAGTAATTCATTTTCTCCCCTCAAAATATATCACAGCAGGCTTAGAGATTGAATTGATAAATGAACGGCGTTCATGCTTTACGTTCATTTTTGAACGAATAAACGATGAACGGGGAAAAAATGAACGGCGTTTATTTTGTAATATATTTTTTTTATTATTTCTAATTACTATTTTTTCAATGATTATTACAATTTTTTCCCTTGACTATGACAATAATTAGTTTTATCTTTGAGCATGGCTTAACAAAAATAAAGTGTATTCAATGTGTAATTTAAAAAAATATCTATTAAAATTATCTACTTATTGTGAATGGATAGCTTTTTATTTAGATCCTGGTATCTCATTTCCAAAAAATTTACTATTTCAAACCAAATCTTTGAAATTTTTTTCCATAAAATATATTTTTTCAATTTTTTTTTCCAAAAACCAAAACTCGCCAAGATATAATCTTGTGGACGCCCCTTTCATAAGAGATCCTTTATACTGGTTTTACTGAAGTTTTTCCCCATAGTATATTAAATTAAGGAGACTAATCGTCCTGTTTTTATAACTTGAAAATCATCAAACCCCACAAAAAAAACTTACATTTGATGACGTCATGACAGTTGGCATTAGATTCAATAAACGCTATGTTATAAAAATACTCAGATAAATGTGGTCACCCTGATCATTTGAAGAATATTTGGGAGAAGAGGAGCTTAGCTGCAACGACGTTTCATCATATCAGCTGCGAGCAGATATATCCAGCTTGACCATCGTACGACGCTTTTCAGAACACTCATTTACCTTATGGGATTTGAAAATGAACTTTGCTCTCAAGAACCAGGTCTCCAGATCCTCCTCGTCGTTGGGAGTCGTATATTGGATCATCGTACGGTATTGTCTTCGCTGGCAGGATTGCGCTCGGAAATAGCGAGGCAATCACGCTCAGGGGAAAGGTCTTTTAACGCGTAGAAGTTATTTTGCAGTTAAAATCGGGGTCACTAAAGAAGGAACATGCCACGTAAAATTACTAACTTAAACCGAATGTATTTCAACAAAGCTCCCATATAACGTATAAAAGGGATCTCAACCTGTCTTGTCTTAAAAGTCCTATAGGGACAATATTTGAAAATAGCAACGAAATGAATTATCACTATCATATATATCAGGTAAAAGGTGTGTGACGTCACATGTTTTCTTTCTAATTTTTATCGGTTTAGACTGCGGTCCATCCACTCATTCAGTTTAGACCGATTGAGTTTCGGTCCAGTTTATTCAGTTCTGAACGACCCAACACAATTATACACCAATCCCACAACCTATGTAGCAATGATATAGGCAGGAATTAAAACGAGGTCGATTCTCAATTCTACTTATAGACCGACTAGGAGCTACACTTATAACTCCGTAACGAATCTTCAGAGTTACTTTTCGTCTTTAACTTAGTAGTAATTACTTCAGATTTATTGGTTCTCTTTTCTATAATAAAAGAATAATGATAACTATGTTAGAAAATAAGAAATAAGGTTGTAATTACAAAAAGATTGTGACTTTCCATTTTCATATTTTTTTCAAAAATAACAGTTATTGGTCCTTCCACTTTTAACAACGGTGGGGGAACCTGTTTGATAGTAGTCTACTATATTAATGTCATAATTTATTAAAAACATAGCTATACAAACATAAAATGAATGTTCAAAGCAAAAAAGAATAATAATCTTAAGAAGAAGAACCACCATCAATCTTGGATAAGGAAAACATTTCTTCAAAATATTAATATCTATTTTTTCTAATAGACAAAAACAGTATGTTTTTGTACATATATAAGTTTATTATAAAGTAAATAAATATCAATAGTAAGTGCTGTAATTCTATTTTAAATAAGGGAGTCGACTCAAGCAGATCCATGGAATCTGACACTTTACTAGAGTTATAACTTTGTTGCTATTATTCATGTAGTCCTCAAACTTGAAAGTAACTCCATCGACTAACAATTTCATTATTCCTTCCCATCCATACTTACTATCCACATTTAACGATGATTCATCATACTCAAGGGAGAGGCCATAACGCGTTCTTGGAGTTATATATAAGGGATTATCCAAGTAAATCCTTTTTATTGGATATGTCAGAGAATATTCTACGTCAAATATTTTAGCACTCAAGATCTCATTCTCTTCACTGTGGGCTGAGCATTTTTGGGAGGGTTTATATACTCCAGAGCCATAGATCTTGAGAGAACGATCCACAAAAAACACCAAGGAATGCTTTAAGATGGATATAGAGAATTGATCAATTACCATAAATCTATTACACGTACGAACTCTGGGTTTGTTGAAAAGGCAGTTGAAAGACTTGATTCAAGTGCCTGAATTCCTGGATCCATTAATAGTCATTGATTTGAAAATTGATCTACAGAAAGAAAAGGAAACCAAATAGCATAGAAAGTAGGTCCTAGGATCTCTTTTATGCATTTCTATAAAGAAGGTTCTGTGATAATATCCAATGAATGGCAATATTAAAAACATCTATCACATCCATGTTGAGTTTATCAGATGACAAAATGTTCAGCAATAGTGTATTGTCTTTAAATTCAAGAACAGAGTGTGGATTGAGGGATATATAGGTACGGGTTGTAAATGATATCTTTATTGATCCATGACACCAAATGTATCACTCAATGTATTACTGCTTGAGTGAACATGAAACAGAGGTCTTCCAAAGAGACACCCTCAACAAAAGAAATGCATTCTTGCTAGAGACTTGCTAAATCATATTTTTCAACAGAGAGAAGAGGTGAGACGCTATCAAGACTCAGATCGTACTCATCCGTGTACATCCATTCCAATACTTCCCTGAACGTAGAAGGAGTTACGTTAGGTATAGGAATCTCTAAATAACCCAGTTTCCGTGACTCCATAAAATCTTCATTGAACAACCAGTCAAAAACTAAACAGACAGATGCAAGTATGCACTTATGGGCTGAAATTATCTCAGGAAATTCTTCCTTATCTCCTCCAACCAGGAAAGAAACGTCGGAGCAGGTTTTAGATTCAAATATATATCCATTCCGACTTAAGACACTTGATTCGGTGACAGATTCTAATCTTATCCTCTTCATTCTTCAGATTCCTGGAATAATGAATAAATGCGTTTTTATATAACATCTATGAAATATGTGGTGGGTCAACATAAAACAATCTTGAAGAAAAATGAAGAAAAGAAGAAAATCCCAATTTATTTTTTTACATTATTTGAGCATATTAATAGCAGTAACGGGTAAATTAACTTATCTATTTACTAGTTAAGTTAAAGTTAATTATTATTTTATCTTTTAATAGCTAGTTGAGTTAAAGTTAATTTCGATTTCCATAAAAATTAACTAATTATGTTAAAGTTAATTTTGAGTCCATTTCGATGTTAAAAAATAACTATTTATGTCTGGGATTTTCTCCACTTCCAATTGAACGACCAAGAAAAAAATACAGATTCAACCTCATACAACTTCTGTTTTGAAGCGAAACAGCTAGGCAAGGGAAGTTTGCTTCGTATGATAACTACCGGAGAAGACTAAATGTGTAATGAAACAATCAACAATGTGTTTGCAGATTTTCACTTAAACTTAAACTTTATCAAGTTAAGTTAAAGTCGAGATAATGCAGTATAAAAAATCAACTAGTTCAGATAAAAGTTAATTTTGAAAAATAAAAAAATTATTAGTTAATCTATAGTTAAAATAATGCTGTTTAAATAATGAACTAGTTAAGTTAAAAGTAAATTTGTTGAATGAGTTATGATACCCAAGAATTGTCGCTATAGTTTAGAATCTTTATTTGAAATCTGGTGATATCGTATTTCAAATAAAATTTATCCATTTCTCATTCTTTTATTATCAAGATCAATTTTGGCGAATTTAAGTGCAATTTGAGCGTCTCCAATGGATTATTATGCAATGATCAGCGGTTGTAAAAAGCCAACAGAGCTAGTCATATTTTTTTACTGGCCCAGAATAACACAAATCTTGAATCATTTTTAGACCAGTACAGGACTAGGCAAGAGGTACTTTTTGAATAAAAATCCTCTTGAAGAAACAATATATTCCAAGGTGATTATGTGCTAAAAGAGATTTATAATTATATATTACCCGTCATTAATTAATATGCTTACTAACAGTAAAGTATATAATTATGTAAATAAACCCTCCACATGAAGCCTCTTTTAAAACAGAACACAACTTCAGGATTTACTCTAAATTAAATAACCTGTAAGGCTCCCAGTTAACGTTATATAATTTCCCCTTCCGTGATATTTTAAGACAATAAAAATGTCATTTTTTTTTATAAATGTAAATATCCCATGCTTCCATCCTGGCAAGTTTCTACAGAAAACGCCTGTTCCTTTTAGTCAAGCGTCGAGAATAATCTTTTTATATTGATCGTGCCATCCAACTTCTACTACTTTACCCGAACTATCCCATCTAGTTGGCTGAGGTCCATGCTGGTTCTGGATAATCACACTGTCATGTACACTCAAGGATTCCCTTCTCTTAGATCACGAAAATTTCGACAATTTTCACATCCCTAGTCATATCATTTCCTACATGAAAAATTATATGATTTATTAAGAGCAAGTACCTATATTTTTTATTAGTGTTTTGTTGGTCCTTATTTGGAACTTAAGACTACAGTCTCGTCCAGTTCAATCCTAAAATTTACAAAGTTTGGTCCTTGATAACAACACTCAACTAAAATTTCTTCTTTTTATTATCAGTTCTAGTAATACCAGGCCAGATTACCGACGGTCTTAAGGACCGTTCCCAACGACTGATATGAACGGTACTAGGACTAGACTATACTGCACCGAATAAATAAGGACTGACACAACACTATTTGTTATGACGACTAATTTATATGGTTTTTTTTTGTTTTTTGGCTGTTCAATCCCTTGTTAGTGTATCCATAAAATACTTAAACAAATGGAAGTATGTTTTAAAATCAAGTTCCTCTTTTTTTTCTACATACAGAGGCTACCAATATTCATTTGTAATTGATATAAAACACCGATGTTTGTAAGCCAATCATTCAATCTATTATTTATACAAATTTATCAATTTGAATTTAGATTAAGGATTTCCTGAGTTAACAAAATCTACTTAGGAGAATGAATAAAAAATCTTGCCTCTAAGAATTGAATCATTAACCTTATATTTGACAAAATATACCTTCAGTTCCTGCGGCTATGAAAACTCAAATGGAAAATTATATCAAAAGGAAAAGCAAGAATAAACTTCCAAAACTGTGCTTTATGAACAGAGAAATTGCTTGTAGTGACATATTTTGCAATATATCATTTTCTTCATAGTGATATCAACCCGTAATGAACAAGCTATAAATGAACAAACTCTATATTGAACAAATATGCAAAGGAAACACCTCTGTCACAAAAAAAAAAAAAAAACATTTCCTTTGTTTGACACTATTTACCTCTTCAAGTCCTTCTACGAAGCAAGAAATGATAAGATTCAGATCCTTTGTTAAAATCATCAACTTGATGGTACTATACAATAAATAATGTTTTACCTCTGAAGGGTGAGCAATGGTCATTTGACACCATTATGGAAAATCTCCTATCTTTAAAACTTCTTTTAGATCAGTGGTTCCCAACCTGATTGCATAAATCCATATGGGGTCGTTAATTGATTTTGAGACGAATGTAAATATTATATATAACCTTGTGGAAAATATATTGAGACAGTTAGTAATGAACATGTTTAATTTCTGTTTTATTTTGGTTTGCTCCTCCCATTGTCAAATTAGCCGATTTCCAGCTAAATTTAGTCAAATTTGGCAGCATTTGGGCGATTATTTTTTTCACTTAGTGACTATTTTTGTAATAATACAGTGTCAATGGGGGTCAAGGCTGCACAGTAGAAGTCAAAAAGGTTTGAGGAGAGACCATTCTTTACTCAAGAGCATCGACAATTCCATATGGAGCGTTGTATGAGTCTCCTTAATGATCTCAAACGTCATGGGGACTGGGTTTAGAGTTACTTCACGAATAAACAAATTATAATTAAATAACTTGTTTTTAGCTAAAAAATTATTTCATACCATGGCAGAAACAATTTGCATGTGTATATCGGAAGGGGAAAAAAATTAACAAACAAATTGAGCCTTTTTATTAAAATTTTGTAAAGTTTACGGCCTATTTTGCATTTTGCTAACTAGGATGCTTACAATTAGCACATGGGCTGAAAAATCCCGAGTTTCACACATAGATGACAGTCAAAAGACAGCTGTCAAAATTCCATGACAATCGGATCCTTAGTTTTTGAGTTATTGTGCTAAGTGGGACGCTACTTTTGTTATTTCCAAATCAATGGATTAAAAAAAATAGTGTTTTAATTTTACACTGCTTTTTGATGGGAAAAAAATACTGTTCCAGGTAGGCAACAGCTATAAAAGTGGTATGGGACTCTGTACCATCAGAAAAAAAAAATCAAACCTCAGTTCACTAACCTCAATCGTGAGCATAGAGACACCAATGATGCAAAACGCAGTGGGCATCCAAATGAGGTGGGTACAAACGAGAAAACATCAAAAAAATACACAAAATTGTTTTGAATGATCAGAAAGTGAAATTGCGTGAGTTAGCTTACATCGTAAAGTTATCAAAAGAACGTGTTGCATTTATATTGAATCAGCATTTGTCCATGAGAAAGCTCTGTTCCAAAGTGGGTGTCGCGTTGACTCACTATTGACCAGAAAAAAAAAACGTGCTGATGATTTAGAGCAATTTTCGGTCATGTTTAAACATAACAAACCGGAATTCTTACGTTGGTATGTGACAATGGATGCACACTTCACTCCTGAATCAAAACAAATTTCACCGAGTGGACAAAAGTGGACTGAAACTGATGAGCCTCTTCCAAAGTTGGAAAGGTTATGGAAGGGGCGCATGCAGAGGGGAGCTAGGGGGTTATACTCTCTCCAAAAAAATAGGAAGATTCAAGTCAAAAATTAGTAAAAAAACTTAGCAAACAAATTGTGACAATGTATAGTACAATTAGGAAATTTACTAATATAAGAGGAGAAAATTATGTTTATACGACTGTTGACCATTCATTTATATGGTATATTATTTTAAATCTGCACCCTTGAAATAAAAAAAGTAAGTATAGGAACTATTGCTGTAGATCATATTCTGTAAAGTGACTCAGGAAATATATCAATAAAAAAAAATTACATGAATACTGTTAGGAATAAAATTGTTCACTTGCGCTATGTACATCTTTTTACTCGAGTTATTGTTAGGGATATTATGAAAAAAATGTTTATGACAAATTTCTAGATTTATCATATGTGGCGAGAACAACCACTGAGCATTTGCAGGATAAGATATATATGAGGCTCAATGCATTGGGTCTGAAAAGGAGGATATTAGGGGCGAGTCTTATCACATTACTAATAGCATATCATCTAACATCGATGTTATGCAAGAAAGGAACAAGAGAGGTGTTCCAGGATCACTGTACTCGTCACGTAATGGCAACAAATTGAATTTGATGATTGCAAATGCCAGCAAGGTGCAGCAAATTTGGAATTTTATCACAATGGTTAATGAAGTAGTCCCTTCCTTTAATTATTTTCCTAAACAGCAGAGATATATAGAAAAAGTAATTGTCTAGCTCTCTGAAAATAAGAATAGTGTGAAGAAATTAGACTCTTCGGGACGAAATGGTGTGAGAGATTTGATGGGATCGAAAAATTTATTGATCTATCAGAGAGTCTTGTCACTGCGTGTGAAACTATAGTCATTCCCCATACTGTATATACTGTGACGATGAAAAGAACAAATTTTTACTGGAGGAGTCCTGCAACGGGATAGAGTAACTCTCTCCTCTGTCCAAGGAATAGTTGCTTCCATATTAAACTTTGACATTCTTTCGTTCAGTGAGATAGTTCGAGGAGAAGAATGTGTACCAAGAAGGACTTCATTACAGAGATATAGGATCAACACTCCTGATTCAAGTCCAAAAGAACCATTATTATTCCAATTTTGGATATTGTCGTTTCAGAAATGAGTACCAGATTATCTGAGCCATCAAATCATGTCATGAGTCTTTTTTAACTTTTACTTAACCTTATCACCAAAAGAAACTACATCAAGTGATCTTTCAAATCTCATCCAAAAGTTGGGTATCTACAAAGAAGACTTGCCAAGATTCGAAAGTTTGGAAATGGAGCTTGAGATGTGGAAAATAAGGTGTGAAAATTCAATTGGTAAGCCTATCTATCTCTTATTTGCTCTGAACATTTGTGATGGGGATACTTTTCCAAATATTTACACGCTACTGAGAATTGTTTGCACCCTAACAGTTACAGCCTGTGATGCAGAATGAAGACTTTCTTGTCTTAGGAGGATAAAAATAGTTATGAGATCGACCATGAAGTTCTCCAGACTGACAACACTTATCAGTCTGGAATTTAATAAAAGTATTAAGATAGAAAAGGAAGAAGTTGTGAATAGGTTTGTTCAGAAGTAGCCAAGGATAATTTTTTAGCCTTTATGGAAAACTTGAATGCATTTGTATTAAAAAGTATGTAAAATAACCTTGTTTTTCGGTTCATATTTTCTCCCAAAAGAAATTGAGTTTATTGATTTATTAAGTATTGGTGAAGGCAAAAAAAAAAAATATCTCCTAAAAAATCATGCTAACCCCCCAAAAAAAAAAAAAAAATCCTTCATGCACCCCCTGTTATGGGCTTAGTATTTTAGGATTCGTTAGTTATAACATTCATAGACTACCTTGAGAAAGGAAATAGCATCAGCACTCAAATGTAAATATTATATAGCGTTGTGAGAGCGTTTGAAGCACAAAATTACGGAAAACAGCCCATTTGAAGAAGAAGAAACTGCTGTGTCACAAGACAATCAAAAGAATAGCAAGACTACATTAATTGAACTTCAAATTGCTTCTGCAACCAACATTTTCTACAGATTTGGATCCCAGCAACTACTGGCTGTTCGCAGACCTAAAAAATTTACTCCAATGAAGAGCTTATCATTCGCTGAAACAGATGACTATTTTGAGGTAAAAGATAAAGCGGCATTGAAATGATAAAGTGGGGCTAGAATGATCGTGTTGCTCTTGATGGGGATTATATTATATTGATGAATATAGGCAATTTTGAAGGGAAAAAAACATGCATTCTTTGTTAAGGCCGGAACTTTTAAGCCCATGAGTTACATGGTTTGTTTCTTATAAAATTTGCTTGAAATACGTTGAGCACTACTTTATAAATAGGAATTGTAATCAAGTAGTAAGTAAATAACATTTAGTGATATTATGACTCATTTTTCTTCATTATTTTTAACATAAGTATTTAAAATATCAATTGTGTAGTAATATTTTTTTTCTTTTGATAAACGATCTTGTTTTCTTCGAATATCCTGAAATATTTATATTGATGTTATCAATTTTCATTCTATCCGGGGGAGTTGAAATACGTTAAATGAAAATATTTTTTATTTGATAAATTGTAAAATATTAAAAGGAATGCATACACCTTTTCTAGAGGGTTCCCTGGTGTATCCCATGGTTCCATACTTCTCACGTCGAGTTTTTTATTCACTCTCAATCTCGACTGTCTAAAAGGAAATTATTATTATTTTTTTTTTTTTTTGAAAAAACATAGAGTAGCTGGTTTTTTTTATTTTTCTTATTGCCAACTGTTTTATTAGTTAGATATTAATTAATAATGATTGTAAACATGAATTCTTAATTTTATCAATGACTTAGTATGAAATAACACGAATTATAAGCAAAGGCACTTTTGTAAATTAATATAAAATAAAAATCCTAGTAATATCATTTTTGAGAATATTAATTAATTAATAAGTACGATGAGTCGATCCACTGATGAAAATTAATGAAAACAGATGTTTTTTATTTCAAAAAGTGTTTCTTGTGTACTCCATATTTATACGATACATTTACTCTATTAAGAATCACTCAACCTCACTTGCTCACATACATATTTTAAGTTTTACAAAGTAGGTCATCCTTTTATTTAATAGATATCTTTGTATGTATTATACTCATTACAAAAACGTTAAGAATGATAAGAATTTCAAAGACTAGCAGCATCCATTTTGAATAATTATCTTAGTAACGATATTCTTTAGTCAATGCTTTACAAATAAGAATCATATCAAATTATTGCCTTTAAAGTTTAAGCTGAAATATACAATATTTTTTCTTTTAATTAACTAACCTCATTATGCAATTGCAAGGTCGCTCATCACAATGGAGCACAAATTTGATGGAGAAAAAAAGAAAGTTAAAATTCCTAGTAGAAAACAATAACAGAGCAAATCACATGTGTATCGCATACATGTGGGGACAGTGTCTGCAATAATTATATTTGAGACTCATAAATTAATTTAAATAAAAAATCATTTGTATCGCATCTTCGAAAGTAGAACTACATCTGGTCCATATATGTTATTATTTCATCAAAATAGTTGAAAGCTAGTGGTTTTAAAAATTTTATTTGCTGCAGTTTGGCTAGGACCAAATGCGTATAAATCGTAACATATAAAAAATCATCAATCAACCTTACAACAAAAAGCGTGATTTCTCATTCATAACACCCTATTTGAACCAAACGAATCAAAGGTCATTTATTAGTTCACTTGATGAACTTTGTTTGAATAGTTCCCAATTTATTCCAAACAATGAATATTCCTAACATAAAAACTTATGATCACATGTATAATTTTATTTTAAAAGCGTATACATCACCTATCAATTCAGCCTACTTTATTAATTGAACGGAGCATTAAAACAGTCAATTGAAGGGAACACCTAAAAAGTGGAACGTTTGCAAGCCTAAATATTTTGGAATAGGACTTGGGTTTATTCCGTTTCTATCATAGTTGCTTGCAACCAATCGAATAAAACGCCATGCCTGATAATATGCCCCCCCCCCTCCATAGTGATCAGGTTAATTTTTGGGTTCTTTTTTTTTAACGTAGTAGTAGTCCTATATTGTACAATTGTATTCATGACATAGATGGGATTTTTGTGTGGAAAAAAACACACCTTAAGGATTAGAAAAGGAAAAACGGAGTGTGATCTTTTTTCTTTTTGCGTCATTATTTAATAGGACGTCGTGTTTAATTTCCCCCTTTAAAGTATGCATTTTTTTCCTATCCATGGTGTAAATTGTTTCAAAAATGAATAATAAAATAAACATATATGATTTTAAATAGGAATAATTATAATATTTTCCCTGCATTAATGCTATTTTAAATATAGAAAGGTTCTCATTTTTATAGTAGTAATTCATTTTCTTCCCCCAAAATCATGTAACAGGCAGCTGATATCAACAAAGGTCTTAATTCAGTAATACCATAAGTCTTGCACTCACTTTTTCTTCGCATTCTTCAAAATCAAAACCCCATACCTATTCATTACATCCCCCTCCCACACACACACACACACACATACCCCCAATTATATTAATAAAGGCTAATGTTCAATATTACATGTTCCAGGGATTTCCATTTCATTCTGAGTGATTTTAAAGGATTAAGGGTCAATATTATTAACATGTATTTATCCACTCTTGGGTTCAATGTATTAAACAATTTCTCTTTGACTTCATCATTTTCTAAATTTTTGAATTTGTTAATGTGTAAATTCGAGTTCATTTGACTTAAGAATTGGTTAGATATGAAGAGTCCAGGTTAATCCAAAAGGAATACTATAGTCTATAAGCAATTAAGATTTTAATTAAAAATAAAAGTGATTTAGGACTGATTATGGTCTCGATGAGAGTACACGTCGTTACCGTTAGGTGAGTTTGCAGGAAGGCCAGGGATCAGGGTCTCCCTGACCCTCCAGATATTTTGTATACACATAAATATTTGATAGAATTAGTATCTAAAATAATACAAATAGTTATCAAATAGCTCCTAGAGAATAGCTACGGATTTTTGGGAATTATTTTTTTTTTTAAATTTAAGTTTTAACATTTTTTTGATTAAATTTAAGTATTTGTGAATGGCTGTGGATTTTTAAATTTTTTTTCTCCAAAAAAGTTTAATATTTTAAATTTTTGTTCATAAAATTTTTTAATTTTGCATTTTTTTTCAAAAAAAATATAATCATACGGACGCCCCTGAAACTAAGAGGTAGGCAACCAACCTAATCGTAATGCACAACAGCCATGATTAATAACAGAGTATAAATGAGACAAATTATAAAGGAAAGCTCTTAAATAATATAATCTAATATAAAAATCCAAAGCCTATGTAATACCTTTTTTAGTTCATAATACATTGTCAGCTGCTTTAAATTATACGGGAGTAAACTTATGAAAATGATTAATAATACACTACAATCATTCTTGTTTATTTCAAAAAGCGAGCTCTAAAGATGTCTTTGAAGCACAATAAGAAAGGAGCGAAGAACAGTGGTTATTTTCCGCTTGATATCCAAGCCCGATAAAGAGTCATTACGAAGTTCACATATCATAGTGTATCACATAAATAATCACTTTCATAAATAATCGAAGTAATAGGTTATATAAATATTATACTTATGCTCCTTTTCCCAAAGGACATGAATACAATTTCTTGTTGATATCCTTGCGACGAGGGGTCGCAAGGATATATAAGGTTTGTCGATAAGAAATTTCTTTGCTTTTGTTTACAATTGTACTGGCTACTTTGATGACGTCACAGAAGAGTCAATTCTGGAGGAAATTCAAATTTATATAACTAATTGTATTAATACATTATAGTATTTACTTTGTTATCAGACAATTCTATTAGTGTAAATTTTTACCCCCCGACGATTACGGTACTAACATTTATTAAAAAATATACATTAAAAGTTGTTTTAAATATTAAAAAAAAGTTCAGAACATATATTTTCAAATAAATATAGTATAGCGAATAAATCAATAATATATTAAGAATAAGTGAATATTATGCACTGAATATGAAATGCTTATTTGAAAAGCATAAACTAACAATAAGATCTTAATTTGTCATTTGTCTTGAATTTAATAAAAATAGAGTTCAATTATCTTGCTAATATAACCGAATATGATACATTGAATAAGCCTCTTTTGCCTTGTGATTTTGACTAATCTCTCTAGAGATATATATATATTAATAATAATAGGGAAATCAAGTTTTTTAAAGCATCCCACTTTTATATAGCATGGAATCGTTAGTAATACAAACCAATAATAGTTATTCAACTAATAATATAAATTATTTTATAGTCTCTACTCGCCTGACAAGAATCTCAATAACATTTGCAAGTCTAAAATAAAACCAAATTAACCAAATAATCGTAATATGATTTTGATACATTTTAAATATTGTATTCAATCAAACAACTTATAATTAGTTCGTATGGGACACGCTTAGTAATTTATTTATTTTCGTAAAGATCCCACATTTTTCGAGTGTAAAATTCATATATGCTAACAAGTAATTTAGTTGCTTAGAAGATGATTCCTGAGTCAATAAGTTTGGAAATTGAAACGACATTTGATTCCTCCTCCTCAAAATAGAAGACGAAGCAGGGTTAACTTATGGAGAAAAAGACCCAAGCACTTCAATTAAGGAGCTGTGGATGGAGGATGAGAACTATCCATGTTCCTCACTGAATCTTTCAGTCGATTATTTTGTCGTTTTATGGAATATGTAGAAGTATACGATGATCTCGTAAAAGATCTGGAAGAATTTATAAATTCTTGAGCGTAGAGGCAATGGTTCACGAGTTCAGAAGTAACTATCTTAGACCTTGATGTGAAGTGCATGGATTCATGCAGGATTCTTCCATTAAATAAGATGATATCCACCGAGTGAGGCACAAAGACTAAGAGGCAAGATCCCTTTAACATGAAGTTGGAAAGAGTATCAGAATACGTATTAAATATGAATTTTAGGAATCGAAAGGATGGGTGGATGCGGATGAATATATATCATTCGTACAAAAGATCCATTCAAATCACGATGAATTAAATGTATTTCCACGCAGTTCACAACTTTTTTACCCTCCATCGGCTCTTATTATTTATCTATAACTATTAATTAACACTTATCAGTTATCAGTAGAGAGTAAGTCTGTAAAACTGAACTTGGGTCCGTTGTGACTTCATGAAAAAAGTTGTGAGCTAACGTCAACAAGGCTGCATTGCAATTTTCTTATCGACACACCATGGTCGTATTTAAGTATTAAATCAAATACTATGTAGTATTTTAATATTATAAAAAATATATATTAATTCATTTTAAAAATTATAGCGAAATAATATGGTAATGATTGTATATGATTACTTCAGAAATAAATAGCAGTTGTTTTGATTGACTTATCTGACAAACTACCAGATGATTTCGGCCTTTTTTATGTTTCTTTTTGGAGGAAAGGTTACGTGATACAATGAATGTAACGACTTGTAATAGCAATATTTTTCCCATGTCATGTTCATTAGTGTTACGTAGTGTGATATTATCAAATATCAATATTTTGATTTTTTATCCTTTGACAACCTGATATGAATCCATAAATAATATTTAATTATGACTATTATATATTTACTATCGATAGTTATTATTGATATATACAATAATCTATGAAATGCATTTCAATAGTAGATGTTCCAAAGGATAATCTCAGAGAGTGGGAAATTAATTAATGATTACATATTTTTCCAATTCATTGAATACTAAACTAAATTAGGAAATTAAAATGAAAAATTTCAACTTTGAAATTGTTTAACGAGAAAAATATATTTATTTTATTTTATTTAATAATCTACATACAATATATAATCTTGAATGCAAAATATGTTCATTTTACACATAGGATGCTTTATTATGAATGTATCATAAAAGAAACAAGGGAGAAAGGTCCAAAATAAGTTTGTAGTTTTAGAGATGATACATATTTGTCATAATTAGAGTTGACATTTTTGTTATGAAAGAAAGAGAATTAAAAGGAGACGGGAGCGAGACATGTGAATGGTTCTGGAGAATACTTTATTTAACAAAAATGAGCATGAGACAATTTAGAATATTTTTTATTCAATATATCTTCCGCCTGCTTCAAGGATAACCTTCATACGGGACTTGAAAGCTATAACAGACTTTGAGACCTCTGCAGCGCCTATGGAGCTGGACACGTACCCTATGGATCACTTCAAAGCCTCCAGAGTTATGGAAGGTTGCACAGACCTCCCCCTCCAACTTTCCCTGCATATAAAAGTCACAAGGATTAAGTATGAGGGCCATGTCTTAAAGTCCCAAAAATGAGTTACATTTTTCTTCAGCCATTCTTACACATTGTTGGCCTCATGGGCGGAGGCGAAGTCCTACTGAAGGGTAAACCTTCTGCCTCTAGCCACTTTTTCCATCCAGAGCTTCCATCCAACTAGACCTCTTTGTTCACGTTGTGCTTGGGCTTGAAGAAGTATGTCTGCATGATGTGACCCTCAATGCTAATTACGCCTATGACCATCAAGGTGGCTGGCAGTTCGGTCACAATTGACCTTTTTTGGTGCTCCATACTCATGAAGTGATTTTTTTTTTTTTTTTTTTTGGAAAGTTATAAATACACCATGAACCTCGTCAGAGGAAAAGGCTACTTGTAGATATCACTGTTGTTGCTTTTGACGGCCATAAACTTGCTTCAAATTTATCTGCACGGTCTGTATAATAGCATTACGCTATTACGGTTACGCTCCGTTTTTTTTATGAGCACACACGAATGTTCAATCTGTTTTTTAATATAATTGAATTTATTTAGAAAAGGATGCTCAAAACTCACTAATTAAATGAAAATGACAAATACTAAGGAAAAGAAAATTCAATCTTCATACTAACAATTCCAAAAAAAATGGGTCAGCTAAAAAATACACGGAATTTTCGTCAGGCAGGTAGCAGTTTGATAGCACTCTAGATTTTTTTCATGGGACTAGGAAGCTGGGTAGGAGCTTCTGCAGGATTATATTTAGAGGTTGGTTTTTGGAATTTATTTGGAGAAAAAAATCGAAAAATTTCAAAAATCCATAGTTATTCACAGAATAGAAATTCATTTTTTTTAAATCGAATATTACATTTCTAGTAAAAAGCAAAAAATCCTTAATTTTTTTTTTTCAGGGGGGAGGCTACAGGCTCTCCAGTCCACCCCTATGGAAGTCCCTACTTAGGACCACTTAAAATCTAGAAGAGGTGTAAAAAACTAAAAGCAATTGAAGGCCCTTTACAATATGAGGAAATGATGAAACTTTTATTAAATAGAGACAAAATGTACATTTTTTTATCATAATAGTGATTCTCAACCGTAATGCACATGGATCCTAGCTTCAAAAAGTCCGTACAATATTACATTTATAATATAGTATGTACTGTATTAAAAGGAACAGGGATTCATAGGTATAAAAAGAAAGAAAGGTGTTTACCAATGTCACAATGGTTTTATCAAATAATTATCAGTTAAATACAAGTTCAAATCCATAAATGAAATGCATCTATCCCTAAGGTGAACGAACGCACTCTCGTTTTCTTTCATTTCCTTTATTGTAGTAGGAGAAGGCTGATGTGAAGGACTACGAGTCCTACTAGTCCTGGTGTTCTTTGAGTTCATTGGACGTGAAGCTACTACTATGGAAAATCCAAATTCATCGCTCTCTTTTTTTTCTTTCTTTTTTTTTTCTTTTTTCACTAGGTAGTATTTATTATTTCTACTGTTTTCGTGTATCTCTCAGACTCAAAATTTGTCACATATTTGGATCAGTGAAGAAATATAATTTATAGAAAATGTTGAACACAGGGTAAGAATTTTTATAGCATTTAATGGTGAATTTAATATTACTTATTAACTAGGAAATTGGCCGGCAAAACCATTTACATAACTGGCGCAAGCCGTGGAATAGGTAAAGCCATCGCTTTAAAGGCTGCCAAGGATGGAGCTAGAATTGTGGTTGCTGCAAAGACTAGCGAGCCTCATCCAAAGCTTCCTGGAACGATCTACACGGCGGCAGAAGAAAGTAAGTCTTGCTTGGTGAAAATCAATGTCCGTTTATTTGGACCTTGACAGTTGACATACTTTAGAGTAGACATTCATTCTAATAATTAAAATGTCCGTTTATTTAAGATATTTAAAGCTTTTTAGCAATGACGTCATCATTGTTGATGTCCGCCATTTGGGGGGCTTAAAAACAAGTTTTATTATAATAAAAACCTTTTTTTTCATTAATATTAAAGGAAATAAATTAATGAACTATTGGACCATGTCAAAATGGGACAAACAAATAAAAGGACTTCAACTTTACTTTTCTATAAAAAGTGTATCCCTCTAATGCCTAATTTTATTATATATCGGACCCTAACATATATTAAAAATATGTTATTACATCATTATACAATCCTATTCCCATATTATAGATAAAAATTAACTTATATCATGGAAAGAAACGGATATTTTTCTCTAAATATTCTTCTCCTTTTTTTTTGTCTCTAATCGATCATAAAACAATCATAGTTGTACAAATCAAGGCATTTTTAAGGCTATTTAGTGGATATTACTTTGATATAATTCAAATATCACTCTTTAATATTTGCATCAATTATTATTTTTAAAGCCAGTCGATGGCTTTTAATCAAGATTTATTGCAATTTTGTCCAGTTGATGTATTAAAAATATGTACTTGAGCCCCCAAGATGGCGTCTCCTTCAATTATGGTGTAATTTATAACGTCAGTGAAAACGCTCTATTCAGTATTTTAAGTTTATATGGTATTCAATGTGTGGTTTGTAGCATTCTACGTAGTTTTTACGACATTTATTTGATTGATGTATAAGTTATAAATGCAATCTACAATGACGCAGTTATGTAGAATGCAACTTATTTATTGCGTATATGCATATCTTATAAGTGTTAAGATGTGAGCCTCTATTGTAAATGCATGACCTTTATATGTAACTATTTATATTGTAAAACAAATCAAATTCTTGGGTTCATTAGCTTGAAGTGGAATAATATTACGTTAGTAATTTTGGATATCAATATGTATTTCTAGTTGAAAAGGCTGGAGGTAAGGCTTTACCCTGCGTTGTTGACGTAAGGTCTGAAGAAAGTGTTCAACAATCCGTAGAATTAGCCGTTCGTACCTTTGGTGGTATTGATATACTAATTAATAACGCATCTGCTATTAGTCTGACGGGTACACAGCAAACCTCTATGAAGAAAGTATGATCTCATGAATAGTGTAAATGCTCGGGGAACATATCTTGTGTAAGCTCTTCTTCGTGATGCTAAATAATTAACATTAACTCGTTATTCATTCGCCTATGTTCTAGATCCAAGTGTTGTCTTCCTTATTTGATTGATAGTAAGAATAATCCACATATCCTAAATATATCACCCCCTATGAGCATGAATCCAGTTTGGTTTAAGAACCATGTAGCTTATACTATGGCCAAATATGGGATGTCCATGTGTGTTTTGGGAATGGCTGAAGAGTTCAGAAGTAAACGAATTGGTGTGAATGCCCTTTGGCCTCAGACAGGTAATTGATTACCTATGTCCTACTAAACAGTTGACTAATATATTTATGCAATTAGCAATAATGACTGCTGCTATGGAAATGCTTGGAGGAAAGGACATTGGTAGTCAGTGCAGAAAGCCTGATATTATGGCTGATGCAGCCTATGTTATTTTAAATCGTATTGCTAGGGAATACACAGGACATTTTGCGATTGATGAAGACATATTACGGGAAGAAGGAGTTAAAGACTTTGATGGATATGCAGTGGCTCCTGGAAATGAATTGATGCTTGATTTCTTTTTAGACAGAGATGTAAAGAAGGAAAATGCATCCAGTGATAAATCAGAAAGGGATGGTATTGATTCCATTATGACCAAAATTGGTCAAAAAATTAATCCAGACCTTGTTGGTAAAACAAAGTCCGTATTTGCCTTTCAAGTGTCAGGTAAAGGATCATTCATATATAAGGATATGATTTATTGACTTTTTTTGTTACTTTGACGCCTTTTAAAAGTAGCATTGGAAATTTTCCAGAGGTGGAAAAAATCTTTATACTGCAAGTTGAACGATTTCTTTAGAGCTAATTTCAAGTTTGTATGTAATTATAATATAAGACTCTATAGTTTTAAGGTTATTCTTGAGTTAGGTATAAAATAGCTTTCGAGTCGCAATTCTTCAAAATGTGGACTTAAGCCCCCATCTCTGGTAATTTCCTTGGTATAAATTTGGTTAGAATCCTTCCTTTACCTATAGTTCACTTCTTTAAGCAAAAAACATCATTGAGAAACCTTAGGCCTACTCATTAAGTATCAATAACAAAATATAATCTTTTAAATTAAGGAGTTTCATATTTCATTGACAAAAAAAGACAGCTAATTTATGTATAGTTTGATATCTAATCGTTGACTTTATTTTATTATATAATTAATTTCATAGGAAAAGAATATTTTATTGATCTTAAAAATGGTGCTGGGTCATGTGGAAAAGGGTCTCCATCCTCATCTCCAGATGCTACTTTTATTTTGGAAGAAAATGATTTTCAATCCATGTTTGAAGGTTTATAATAATATTTTATCATATTTGTGTATTCTGGTAGTTTTCAATCATATTTTACTTAATAATTATGATTGTAAAGCGAGTTAAAATTGTAAAGACGTTACATATTAAGTATTAAGTTTTTTCTTTTCTTTTTCGTCAATTCATTTCAATTAATGCTCACATTATATATCACATATTTAATACTAAATATTGTATTGACGTACGTTACTTACTCTTTTTTCTGTATAGGTAAATTAAAGCCTCAAAGTGCATTTCTCTCTGGCAAATTGAAGCTCGAAGGAGATTTAGCAAAAGCTATGACCTTTGAAAAGCTTATGAAAAATATGAGACAGTACCATACACGAGGTATAATCAATATTAATTTATATTTTCCCTACTCATGGTGTATTATCTTATAGCTGGATCCACATATGTTCCAAGAAGAAACTATAGTGAGATGTCCACTGACGTTCCTACTTACACTAATATACCTCAAGTAAACAGGCATTATATTAATGGCTTTCTCCCTTCATATTTGTATTTTTATAGGTTTTTGACCGCATAAAAGAAGTTGCAAATTCCGAAACGATTCAAAAAGTGAACGCAGTCTATGTATTCGATGTTGAAGGAGAGGGTAAATATTTCGTTGATTTGAAGAAGGAAAATGGATTGATTGGAAAAAGTAACATCAACGAAGATCCAGATGTCACGATTTCAATTAACCAGGAAAACTTTTTAAAATTATTTAATAGTAAGTTGCATTTAATTTTATTTTGATTTATCTCTACTTTCACTTTATGTTTCCTTACTTTTGTCTATAGGAGAATTAAAACCAGCCACTGCATTTATGACTGGCAAGTTGAAACTTTCCGGGGATCTTTCAAAAGCTATGGCCTTAGAGGCTGTTATGAAAGCCAGTCGTGCTGAATTTCATACATCTGCGTAAGTTGCATTATTGCCTTTTAGATTAGGGTGATCAATTGTCCTCTTATGGCCGGGCATGTCCTTTTTTCCATTTTGCCTGGGCTCGTGAAATGTCCAGTTTATAGGGTTTTTTCCAAATTACCTTAAAACAAGTCAATTTTTAAAAATTGGGAAAGATCAAGGCCAATTATTTTTAATTATGAATAAAACCCAATTCAATATACATTAATCAACATTTACTGATCGGCCTACATGTCCTTATGATCACTCATATTTTTCATATTATGATAAGAAATAACATGCATTGATGTCCACTTTTGTATAGGTATATGCGAGGTCCAGTTTTCTCCTCCGTTCCTGAAATTTTTGAACGTATTGGTAAAATTGCATCTGCGGAAGTGGTTGCAAAAGTAAAGGCAACCTACTGTTTCAATGTCGAAGGTAACAATAGTTTTACATGTGTGTGGTCCGTGAACACAAAAGCATACGAGAATGATTTTTCTCGAAATTGAGTGTGGATTACATTTCGTGGGGTTGGAGCCAAATTTTCGTTACTTAAATATTTACTTTACATAACTAAGTTTGGAAACTATGTTTTTCACTATGAATAATGAGATTTTCTAATTTTTAGAAAAAAATGAATCTGAGAAATTCCTTTGAACAGTTTGAAATTCTTTGGTTTTGAAGTATTAACATATAACAATATTGGACTTCTAGATATTGGACATATAGACAATAACACTAATATTTACCATTTTTGAGTTTCAACAATTTGGACCTCAGTCTGTATTCTTCCACGAATTATCGCCAATTTCTATCAAGAAATTATTATTACTAACCCCTTGGATGTGCTGCAAATTGCACTCTTACATAGACATCAAAATTTATCCTTATGACAAAAAATAAAAGTCATAAATTATAGATTTGATTTGAAAAAGGCCATATCGGGTTCTTTACTATAACTAAAATTCTTGGGTATCTTAATTCATCCCATTAATTTTAATAATAAGCCTATATTCGACTCTAATTTGTCTATAACATATTGAGCTGTAATTATATATGAACTAAAAAAATTAATTGGGATTTTCTCCTTTTCTTTACTTTTATTTAAGATTGTTTTTATGTTGACGCACGACATGCTTTATTTCGAGGCCTATAATTATAGTATAATTAATCATTTTGTTTTTTTCGTATTAGATGAGGGAAAATACTACATTGATTTCAAATCTGGAGACGGGCAAGTCGGCACAGGTGATCCCCCAAGTGGCAAACCTGATGTTACCATCAAGATGAAGTCCAGCAATTTGCTCAAACTTTTTAACCGTAAGTTGTTCCTTCCAGGGCCGGTTCAAGTATATTTTCTAGGTTCCTACGCTTTTTGTTGATATTTAGTTTAATGACGTTTTTTAAAAGAAATATTTTTATCTATTTCTGAAGTATTTTTTTATATAGATAAACTAGCGGTAGTACTCGGCATTGCCCGGAGTTATTAAACGTCGATAAACATAAAAGTTTTGCTTTAATAATATAGAAGATAACATCCTAAGAAATTCTTGGTGTCGACCTCCGTTTTTGATGAGCCATAGAGTACTTCAGCTCGCTGCTGTACCTCATCTAAACTCGCACTCTTGTTTTTAAAATTTTATATAAAGTATTTCCTGCTTTTTTTTCTTCTTTTTTAATATGATTAGGATTTGAACTAAACGGTTGCAAGATTTAATTCATTTTATACAGTGCTCCTTTTTTTCTTTATACTGTAATGTAATATGAATTATGGAGCACTATACAATGCACCTGGTGACATCTTTTCTACTTTGAAGTTGAATCAATGTTACAAATAAAGACTTTTTCACGACAATTAGCAAGATTTTTTTTGTAAATAAACGCACAATTCAGTCAAATTGGTTCAACTCACTGAATACTTCTGAATACTTGATGGTCACATCATGAAATGCGTCAATTTCCTGAACGGAACATCCTTTTAGATCGAAGGAAGGAAAAGTTGATGTTATTATAAATATCCCAAAGTGAAACTTTTTTTATAATATTTTTTCAAAATGCCTTCATTTAAATTTCTAGCAAAAGTTTCCTCCTCTCCTAATCTAATACTGCAGAGCTTGGCTCCTTCTAAGTCTGATATCTGTTTTTTTATTTTTAAAAAGGTGAATTGTCCCCTGCTTCCGCCTTCATGACTGGAAAAATCAATGTCTCTGGAGATTTGACAAAAGCCCTGACACTGGAAACAGTCATGAAAGCAATTGCTGACAAAAAGAGTGAAGAAGCATCATAATCTGTGTAAGGATTCATCGTTAGGAGGAAGATTCAAATCCGTCACTCCGCTGCCACAATTATTTTCTCTATTATAAACCTTATTTATTACTACTTTTATTATCCTAATTATTACTTACTACTACTTTTCCCGACCTTCTTTTAGTTTTTATCTCTTATATCTGTGAAAAATGTAGTTTGAATGATTCTTTTATGGTTTCACGTACCTCTATGTAGTGTGACACACTTCAACCCTCTGTGTGTCTTTATTTTCTTAATTATCTACGACTTTATAGTTTATTTATACATTCTGAGTAGAGGTTGAGTATGTGTTAGCAATGTATGTATTATGTATATAAAAGGACTTGCATCATTTATCGAAAATTTTGAAGCCTTTGTTTTATCAAAGCAATCTTATTATCTATTGTAGAAGGACTGATTAAATTTAATAGTAATTATTTATAGGAAAATAAAATTGAAGTTTTTATACAAATGGTAATTATGATTCAAACATATATGTAGAACAAAAATGGTTCATTCTGACATCATTGAACATTTTACTCGTTAGCTGATCATTTCAGAAACTATCTAAGCTTAAATTGATGCTAGGCATAAGAAATCGGTGTCAGGAAAATTCACCTTCTTTTATTTAATATGCTTAACAATAAGAATGTTCGTACAAATAATTTGTTAATGTTGAAGGTTCAAAATGTAAGTGTTGGGTTTCGGTCGTAGAGTTGACCGTTATGATTTTTTAGTGTGCCGAGTTAATTTGGGCCTTTAAAGAAGTTCGGTCTAGATCAATCTCAAAAAATGGATGGTTCTCATTTAAAATTCGGTGCAACCAAGGTTAATATTAACCTAGAATAGATATAGAATTAAATACTGGTCTACGGCCATGTGGCTTCTGGGCAAGTTTAGTTTATAAATTTAAAATAATATATAATATTTCATTACACTCTTTAATTATTTTATTTTAACTCCTGAGTTTTTATTGGTGGAATTTATGAAAATGTGTTAATTGCTTCGATTTTCTAATTACAAAAAACTATTTTTGTAATTCAATTTAATAATTTGAAATTTACAAAATTCTTTGAACTCAAATAACTCCACAAATACTCAATGAAAAGTTATGTAAAGAGAAGCCAAAAAAACAAAAATATCACCAGGTATTAAAATACCGAAGTTTATTGTATGATAAAATTATTTTGCTCTCCCGTCAAGAATACAAAAAGAGGAATATTCATTTCAATCTTTCCTTCCTAGCCACTTATTCCGTATGCGTCCGATGTGTGGCTATATTCAAGGAAGACTAGAAACACTTGTCTTCATTGCTATATTGCTAAAAAGGGGATAGGAGAAGGCATCTGAATTTTTTTATCATAAAACTTATGACGTCATGAATTAATATTACACAATAATAATTAAATCTAGTGACTTTCAAATTGAAATAAATTATGAATGCGCCTCCGACCTTCGAATCCTTTTTACTCTTTGACGGAGAGAAAAAGATTACAAAAGAGCAGGATACAAAAGTTCCTAATGCCTCCATTTTTACAATAAATAAAGAAGATCATACCTTAGGTAACTTGGTTCGTCATCAATTACTCAAGGATCCCAATGTTCTTTTCACCGGCTATAAGAATCCTCATCCACTCGAGAATAAGATCATTCTCCGAATCCAGGTTTTGTTCATGTGTGCAGTAGTATGATGCCTTTCCATTTACAAGTATATTTATTTGCAGACTACATCGGACTATACTCCTTTAGATGCTTTGATGAACGCAATCACGGATTTAATATCAGAGTTATCCTTATTTGAGGAGAGCTTTAAAGATGCCGTTCGGGAAAAGGCGGATCGTTTTGACTAATCTACTTCAATTATCTTTTTTGTCTATTAATATATTTTGTGAAGGACTTTGATATTATATAATATAAAGCACTAATTCGTGGATTTTCATACTAATACGATTTGCAGAGTTTTAAAATCATTTAAAAGTTAATTTATAATCCATCCAATATAATGGCGGCAAGTCTATAATAGAGGGTTTTCTCGTGACAGCTATTTTGAAAGATGCATATTAAGGAAAATAGTCGACTATTAGATGTCAAATTAGGAATAAAAGAACCTAAACCTTATATTATATCGGAAATATATATCTCTAATGCCTAGTTTTTTTTATATATCCGACCCTAATATCAATTTTAGCTAATTTTGCTTCGAGTATTTTCGCATCTGGTAATTTTGCACCATGACATATTTGTAGCCTTTTTATGTTTTTATATTATGAGTTCATACTTTACCTTTAGTCGTAAATGTTAGAACATTTCTTTCTTTATATCGATGGAGTTTCTTACATTTCTTTAAGTATCAAATAAGATCATGAATATGTGTAAGGTGCCAATAATCAAATAGTCCTTTCGAAATAGAGTAACGACCCCGGATCTGTGACTCCTTTTTCCTTATAAATACTATTCCTTCTTTATTTTCTCACTATTTTCCATTTGTCTTATTCTTTTGATCTATAGCTGAGTTGCAACAGTAAGGACTAAAGTAATAGTCCAAATCTATAATATAAAAAGGTGGCGAATATGTCATGCGGGAAAAATCTTCACGGCAAAATTACCGGCCTCACTAATATCTATTAAAAATATGTTATTATGTCGTTATATAATCCTTTTTCCATATTGTATATAAAAATTATTTATTGCAATGGAAAGAAACATATTTTTCTCCGATTATCCTACTTTTCTCTTCGCCAATCTATCAATCAAAAAAAAAATGTACAAATCTAAGC
Source organism: Lepeophtheirus salmonis (assembly GCF_016086655.4). Taxonomy (NCBI): domain Eukaryota; kingdom Metazoa; phylum Arthropoda; class Copepoda; order Siphonostomatoida; family Caligidae; genus Lepeophtheirus; species Lepeophtheirus salmonis. Next base: position 4,133,384 of record NC_052138.2, on the reverse strand, counting down.
ATTTTTAGTACATATTACATTGAGTTAATTCAAATATCACTGTTTAATATTAACATAAAGTAGTTTTCAATATAAGTATTAAGTTTATATATTCTTAAAGTCATTTGAGGAAGTTCCATGAAGATTTATTTGAACTTGTACATTATATATAGTCAAAATATCAACTTTGAGCCCCCAGAATGGCCTCCTTCAATTATGTTCCATAAATAGATTGAAAAAAAAGACTACATGACTTGTATATTTTGTAAGCAGTTGCACGATAAATATTTGTTTTGTATAGTATATACCAACCTCGAGAAATTAAGAGATTAATGATCAATATTATGTTAAGTTCATAGCAGTTTGGATACGCCTACAGTTGCAAAAACTTGCAGATATACATGTTCTGTACAAGTTGCAATTTCTTCGTCCTGAAATGCATTATTTAATTGCAACATGATTAATTCTAACTACGAAGCTTACTTTGGTTTTATAATTTCGTTTTGACCTATTAAAACTACATGGTTATGATGTATTTATGATTAATCTAACTCTAGACATTGGAACTTTATAATGTGCCACAGTTTACGAAAATACGAGTAATATTTATATTTTATAGTTCTTAAAATATTATTTTGGAAATAATTATTGAGTTAGCTTCAAATCTGTTTTTCTAATATTACTCGTCCCCTTTCTACTTTGTAGATGTGTCTTCTTGACCCTTAATAAGATCTTTCGGGGACAGTTTTATTGTTTTAGGGCTATTAAGCTTATTTATAAATAAAATATGAGTTTTGATTTTTACTTCTGTATTTTTTATATATTAATTATACTTCAATAATGATTGGATATTTCAACAGAAGGGGCTCATTGGGGCTGCATTCTATGGTAGTTCAGGCAGGTCTTCGGCGAGTGATAGTTTTATTCATTGCCTTTGAAATTGTATTATTTTCTCTGAAGATATTTTCACGGATTTTTACTATTTATGAAATCAAGTAGCAAGATTTGGTTAGTATTTAACATTATTTTCTGTAGTTATATTTATTGGGATAGTTTGAGAGTCACTAGTAAGACTACATCCAGTTTTAGCTATCTTTGATATAAGAGCTCCATTGAGTTTTGCCATACTTCTCCCATTTACAATCATTTTAATAATTATTGTCGCCAATTAGCTTTGGTTTAAGTAGTTAATTTAAATCTAAATCCACTATTTTTCTTTGGTACTAATAGTTGAATTGAATTCTTGAAATAGAAACCCAATTGACTTATGCCCATCTTAACTCAAATCATATAAGTACAATAGGTCAAATAAACTTAAAATAGAACCTTTTACCGCTCTAAACTACTTAATTCAACATCGAGGTCACTAATATACTTTAAATAAGGGCTCTTAAGATATTTTGCGCTGTTTCTATTAACTTTTCTATTGAAATAGTCAAAAACTACATCGATTCATCAATGGAATAATATTCAATTATCACATTATTCTCATCTTAAGTACTATAAATTCTTTATTTAAAATTATTCATCTCATTTTTTGGTTGCAACTTGGTCAATTGTCTTATAAAGTCACAACTTATATATATAATTTTGATGAATACTTCAATAATGGTGAGGAAATGAAAAAAGTTGGTCTATTATAATGGAAATGACGTCTATTCACGGTGATTCCTTGATACTCGACCATGATTATTTTCAAAAATTGTGATAATTATAATCTTATCACATCTACTCTCGTCCTAGACATCTTGACCATTTGAACGTGTTTTATCCCTTTTAAGACTGAATTCGATTTGCCTTGTCCTTTCTATAGAATATATTATATTTTCCTATAGACAAGAGTTCTCCACATTGTAATTTTAAAAATCTGAGACAAGGATACATTGTTGCGACAGATCATACATTAATTGGTAATTATTGTTTAAAAAAACAAAGTTCAATTTGTTTTTTTAGAACAATCATAATTTTTAATGAAGATAGTGCTTACAATTCAAGTATATGAAGGAATCTGCCCAGAGCAGATACTAACAGTCCGAGCAGTTAATGACCTTGTTCTAATAATTTTTTATACATCTTAGCTTTTCAACAGAACATCAGTAATGTTATTAATTGCAGTACTCAAGTTACCTCCTTATTTCGGGAATATATTGCATTTCTAAATTAAGTTAAAAGTCTTGATAACTTTAGTTTCACGTTAGGCAAGAGAGATTTTTAAGACTAGATTCCACTATGCTAAAAATTTACAATTATTTTGTTTCTTTGTGAGATTAAATAATATAAACTATCCATGTAAAAGGATGAAATAGAGATATAATATCCCCTGTGGAAAGTAACGAACGAATAATAAGAGATGTCTTGTCAGGACAAAAAGTCTACCTTATTGTGCTTCATCAAAGATACTTAAATTTGTATATAATAAAGTTACAAATTCAAATGAAGTACTATGGTGAATTAAAACCACAATAAGAAATAGTTTTTTAATTCCCTTATCATAACAAAAATTCCGCCAGAACATATCTGCCTTCTATTTGTAAAATTATTATCCTCATGTTTTTCAGTATTTTTGCCCTTCCTCCACAGAATGTATTCCAGATTTGCTTGCTTCGATAGATTAGTCATGAAGTATATTGTTAAGCAAACAAAGTAACTTGACTTATTTCACACAAATTAGCTACTTAGTTAATCGAAATAGCTTTTACAATCACAAAAAACGGTGGTTGTTCACATGTGGATAATAGGTTTGACAAGCCGAGAGCAGATTTGTATCGTAATATAATAATTTGGTTGGCTCTTTTCCCCCTTTTCTCTAAACTATGAAATGGGATTTTTGGCCCTTGTCTCTTTAATCACATGTTCTTACATGTAATCACGTGTTGACTTTCGACTACTCCTTGTGCAATTTTCAAGTCTTTTAGTTCCCGTTTTAGGAGATAGTGTAATGTGGGCACTTAATCGGTCTGGTCACGGTATATATTTTTTGAAAAGCGGACAAAAGGGTCAATTTAATAATTTAAACACTAATTTCCAACTAAAAACATGTATTTTGCAAAATATCAAAAAAGAAAAAAAATAAGTAGCTAAAAAGCCCCTTTTCAACCTAATTCTGCCGAAAAAGTTAAATAATTTAAACACCCGTGTTTATTCATTAAAAATGAAACCTACAATTTAGAAATAGATAAAAGAAAAAACTTCAATGGACCAATGGAATTCAATTTCATAAATTAATATTTTATATAAAACTTAATTCTTATTTGTAAGACAACGACAAAGTTAATTAGCTTTAGCCTCTATGTCTTATAAAATTGGCTTGAAAAAAAAGAAGAAGACAAATATAATAATAGTCTAATATAATAATTAATTATTCTTTAGCAATCTAAGAAATTTGCAGCCATGAGCAACTCCAAAGCAGTTTCAGGAGCAATGGGAAACTCTGGGATTTCAGTTGATGAGTTTGTATAGCGAACTTTATAAGTAAAGTACATGCAGACTTTATGTAGAACGTGAGATGGGATTTCTCGAAAATTAACTTCATTTGTTTCATTCTCCGAGAACTGGCCGGGTCCAGAAAGCATGGCTTTAATTGTTCCTGAGGTAAGTGCATGCTCCCTCTTCACAATAAACTCGTGTTTGTCAGAGGAAATAAGTTTGACGTACATGGCATCAGGTCCTTCGCAGCCTCCGTAGACCTTCTCACCTCCACTGGTATCCATACATTCGCTGCTTGACATTTTACACCTGGATAATAATAATTAAGAAGTAAGGAAACAGTAACTAAATGACTCTGTAATATAATGGTGGAGAAACACTTACGAGAAAGGATTGAAAAAGAAGGTCCAGGAACTTGAAGGAATAGAATAGCTAGGCTAGAAAGAACCAAAAAGTTGAAAGCCGATATTATAAGAAAGTTAACAACGGCCAAATCAACTGCTCAGAGATTACATGAATGAATATGGCCGGAACAATATCACTTTTGTAGCGTGCGCGTATTTTGACGGAAGTGCAAAATATATTTATCTAATTAATAAAATAAATGCTGTAAATTGAAACTGTGACACGCCAGAACTCCACGGATAATTATTCAACAGAGCTAAAATGGATCATTTTCAGATTTGTTGTTATGTAAAAATTATAAATGGTGCAGTTTTTTTAAACATGGTAATTGGAACTGGATTTATTATGGAATACCAACATTTTTAAGACCTTTAGGAAGTGCCCATGACTAATTATCTAATCGACTAATCATCAACAACTAGTAATAATATATACTACTAATTAAATTCCGTATTATTTGTTCAATATAACTATTCCTCTAAAATCTTTCATGGAATAATTATTTAAAGAGTAACAAAAAAATGAAAAACTCACAGGGTATTAAAATACAGAAGTTTGGTTAAATTTTTCATGAAAAGAAAAGTTTAAAATTCAAATAAATTCTTCTTAATATATAATATATGTATTTCATTATAAAAATTTGGCTAAATTAATAATATATAATAAATATCTACGTCATTGAAATGATAATTGTTCAATCCTTAAACTTTATATTACAAGAAATTAGATTTAGAAATGGGTAGGATATGAGGGTTTAATGTTTCAATATACAGGATTTACTTCTGCACTCCCGTCAAAAACAAAAAAGAAGGGGTTCCTTATTTATTTAAGTGATCTAACCCTAGATAATGTAGCAATCAGGGGTACCATTCGGCCGGATACATAACAGGAGACCATCTCCAAGTAAATATCCACTGCAGCTCCTCCGTAAGATCTATTTATATAAATCATGGAGTTGAGTGGGTGAATATAAATTGAATAGCGGGAGGGGGTGATAAATACGCCTAAAAAATGAGTAATCATTGAATAAATAGGCAGAGAATGGATTAAATTCGCATATTGAGGAATATTTTAAAAACCTATGACGTCATTTTTAAAATAAATAAAGGATGTGAAGTTGTTATTGGTTCCAAGTGGAAAAATAGGGTTGTTATTATTATTGCATGAAGCTGCAGCCGAGAATACAATGCTGTAATTTTACGAGGCGGACTTCTTCCTCTGCAGTGATTTTCCCGATATTTAATTTATTTTTTTCTACGTAATTCTGAGGAAGGGATTCTCCGTGTGCGAATATATAAAAGAAGGGTATGAGAATAGAGTTGATTAAAGATGATTGAGAGTGCCGAAGATTCAGGACAAGAAGCCCGCAAGGTGAATCTATCCGGCAAAACTCCTGTGTCCTTTTTACAAGAGTTGTATGTTCGTAAAGGAATCACTCCAAAGTATGATTTAGTCCAAATTGAAGGAGCGGTTCATGAACCTACTTTTAAGTACCGCGTGGCTGTTGGCGACGTCCTTGCAACAGGGTCCGGGCAGTCCAAGAAGAAAGCCAAACATTCTGCTGCTAAAGCTGTTCTGGACAAACTATGCTCTGCCGGAGAAATTCGTCCGGATATTATCGCATCCCTCCGAACTGGAGAATTTGGTGTGTTACTTTTTATTTTTTAAAGCGAATTTGTATGAGTCCCTCCATGTTTTTTACAGGACAAAATTGCCGAGACTACGGAGACTATGACGATGGAATCCCTGGAAATCCAGTTGGAGAGTTGCAAGAACTCTGCATGAATCGTCGTATGCAGCCACCCACTTATGAAGTGAGCCGAGAAGAGGGACAGCCCCATGAACGGAGTTTTGTTCTTGTTTGTATTGTGGGATCTAAATATCGTGAATCGGGTAATGGGAAATCGAAAAAGTTAGCCAAGAGACAAGCAGCCTACAAAATGCTTACAAAGTTGAAAAAAAATTCCTGCTGAACACGATGATGGAAGTGGGGGCTGTAATCAGGGATTTCACTCCTTGGATGAAGATGAATTGGCTCAAGGGATTGCGCATCGAAACACTACATTGAAGGAAATTTCACGAAATAACTATAAATTCTACAGTCATATTAGACCTATCTTAGGCTCTAAACTATCTATTATACAGTCTGAATGTTTGGAGGAAGACTACTACTCCTTCGCAATAAAAAATCTAGAACAAATATCGAAAGAGCAAGATTTTAGTGTTACCTATGTAGATATAGAGGAGCGAGCCCTTAATGGAGAATATCATTGCCTTGTACAACTCTCTACAAACCCTGTGGCAGTCTGCTATGGAATAGGAATATCTGACAAAGACGCAAAGTTGAACGCTGCCTTTCATGCTTGTGAATATTTAAGAATTCTCACCAAATAAAAGGACACAATATATACCCGTATATGTTATATCAATGTACAGTGATCATATTTCATCATGAATACTAACTATTTAAATTATGCTCATAATTAATTATATCAAAAATACAACTAAATCTATTTTCAATCAAAGTAGTATTAATATGTGTTAACTTTTTTTTTTCTATAGAAATATATTTTCTTTGTAAATTTCAGATGGGGATTCACAACGAGTGTCTTTTAGGAGTAAATGATTTCAATCTAGATGAAGAAGAAATTTGGATGGTCAACGCGCCCTCCGAAGTATTTATTATATTTTATTAATTATCTGTACATTTAATTATAATTTACTTACAATAGATGCCGGTATCTGAGCTTGAAGGACAGGTTTTATCCTTCTCTGGTTCGGGAACGGTATCTGCAAATGACACCGTATATGAAACAAATGCATCTAGAGAGAAGTCATCTACATTAGTCGTTATGAGGGATGAGGAAGGAGATAATGTCGCGATCTCATTGCGTAGTCGTGGTATATTGAATATATTTCAATCAGTAGATGTGCCTGAACTTGACTCTATGGAAATTACTCCGCCTGCTTTCGTTGCTCAACCTAAAAACATGGAGCGGAGGCATCCTCTCTTTGGAATAGGTAATTATATATACTATTTGTTACATACTCCATTATAGTAGTGAGACAATTAATCGGAATCCGGTGTTTTTTCTGGAATCGACATCGGGAAAAAAAAAAATCCAATTCCGGTTCTTATTTATTACTTTTCTTAGTTATTAAAAATAAATAGCTCCCAAAGAAAATTAAGTAATTTTTGTTATATAATAGAAAATTTAATATAATTTAATTTTCTGTGAATAATTATATATTTTTCTCACTAGGAGCAAGGGGAGGTGGAGTAATTAGTTTTGCTTGAATATTTGTGTCCGGAATTTTTATGATAACTATTTTTAAATAAACATTTCTTAATGACCTATACTTCATAGCCTCAGTTAGGAATCACTGGTCTAATCAAATAATTTTAGCTTTGCAATATATTTCATTACGGCTGTAAGCAATTAGTAATAAATGCCTAAAAAAGGTTACTAAATTAAGCTATTATCTAAAATATTCATACGGATTTTTACAAATCACATAGTTTTTGAACTTTTCCGTCCAAGTTGAAACAGAAGAAATGACTAAAAATAGTGTTGGATACGAGTCATATTTTCCAAAAAAATTAATTTTTTTACTAGTTAAGTTCGTTTAAGAACCCATTTTGAGTGCGGTTGATTTCGAGTTTTTGATCATTTCAACATACTATTTTCTCCTTTTCAATACATGATCAATTCAATAATAATCTTCATTCAATCATTTTACTAGAAATTGAATCGAGTTTGTATAGTTTTCAGAGGATTATCGAGTTTTTTTCAGTTCGAGTAATACTCAAACCTAACACTTTTTACCCCTAGGTATATGCAAAGTACGTTCGCATGTTCAACGTTTTTGATGAATTATCCGAAAATCCCTTCTTAGATATTTATTATAACATCATGTGCATACTCCTTCAAAAATTTATCCCAAAATTAATTGTGTGAAATAATATACTAAAACTTATTGTTTAGCCAGTTTAAATGTCATGGAATTATGTAAAAATATTTATTAAAGAGTATATGTAAGATATAGGTTGAAATTATCAGTCTAATTATCTATTTTAATTGAAAAATGTTCTTATTTTAGTATTAAAATCTTGAGGATTTGGTGGAGATACACGTTATGTCACGTGACTTATAAATAAAGAAGGGAGATCGAATCATGTTTTGAAGAAGAACATAAGTTGTACCTATTGACCTTCTCTCTGATATTTACTAAGAACCTGCCACTTTATTTTTCCCCTTAAAATGTTAATAAACTCCCTGGTAAGGTTGTGCAATACATAGGGTGCCACTTAAGATATCTATAGAACTCATTGAATTTACATTTGCTTTGAGATTCTAAAATTTTGGTTTTTAATTTTATATAAAATGAGTAAATTTAAAAAAATCATAGATGCTAAACAATACATAGTGTTGCTTATTGTGTTAGATCGGTCCTAGAACTAATCAGTCTTTTTTTCTTCACGTTTCAGTCTTTTTCACTATTGATCATTGCTAAGGACCGATTAGTTTGTCCTACTGCCCTAGCTATATTTTTATTTTCTTCACTCCTAGCTAAGCCAGGATAATTAATTTCGTCTCTATAAATAGATTAAGAATATAACTTTGACAGCTGAAATGACGTAATTAGTTTCCACGTCCTTTCATCTGTTGTAGTACCATACAAGATCAATAACCAGTGATGAAAATCTGGTGTATTTTGTAGGTGGCCAGTTTTTTTTTTTGGTTTTTTTTTTTCAATAGGTAGTCAGTAGAATGAATTTTCTTTTCTTTTGGTAGTTGCCATTATTATTTAATTCCGGAGTAGTGAAATTTATTTCCGAAATGGATTCTATTATATTCATAACCTGACTGAATATTTGTATGTACTCATAAAAGACGGAGCGTAACCCTGAGGATTTGTTGCGGAGTTAAAATTGTATGTACTTTTTGGATTCAAAGTAGAATTGGGGATCAACATCGGAGTAACTCTAGCAAATGTCCTTGTTTATATCCTTTTCTCCTTCCTCCCTTGTCACCTTTATTAGTGAAACTTATTAGTGAAAAAAACTTGCCCTCCAGAGCCCATGAATCTGGTGAAATCAACAACTGACAATAAATTTTTTTGCAAGTTCAGCTGTTGTAGTTCTACAGAAGACAGAATATAAGGGCCGGTCCTAGGATTGACAAATTTTATTAGGACCGGATTGATAGGACTGCAATTTTTTTAGACCTATCTGCGGATAATATGTATATTGCTAATGCATACTGATAAGTTTAGCTTCTTTTTTTTTTTTACTTTTTAGCCTATTTTTTAAACAAACTCGAATATTTGCATGTGTTTGCCTTACTTAAAATATCAAAATGATTTTTTTAACAAATGTAAAAACTAATAATGTATTTTTCTATTTATAGAACAACCTCCATCCTTTGGATCCCATTTGTCAAGTGCAATTAAAAGAAAGTCCTTGGCTGAAAACGGTTCCAATGATACATACTCCAAAAAGAAGAAAAAAAACTGTTGATTTGGACTTGTATATTTTTTAAATTTTGTTATTAATGGATATAATACATTTTTTTACAAATTTTTTCATTTTCTTCCTTTAATTATTTTGATTGATTAATATTATATTAAAATAAAAATGTATTTCACTGCAGCTTAATCATTTAAGTCATTTGCAAATGTAGTTTTTACTGTAATCATGGCCGTAATATTGTATTCTGTAAGGAACTGGATCTTGGATTCAATAGTGCGAGTGTATTCGTTGAGAATACTAAATATTTGCAGCAAATATAATATATAGAGTTGTATAGAAGATAATCTTGTACTACGTAAAAATAAAAAAATTGCGTGGTAATCCTGACCATTGGATTTTTTTTTTTTTTTTTTGAGGGGGGATAAGAGTAGCTCAGCTGTCATGACATTTTATTAGATTAACTCAAGGTTAATAGAAATACGATGGTAGACCAGGGATAAACTGTAGTATATGGATTTTGTTGACTTTTTAGCGCGCTCGCATTTTCTGCATAACTAATACATGTAAATCCGCTGTTTTTTAGCTGGCCCGTTAATTTGTAATTGGTAATATAAAGAACGAATTTTATTTTCCTGAGGAGTTGACATTATTATATAATTCCTGAGTAGGAACATCCTTTCCTAAATAGATTCAATTATATTCAAAACACGTTCGTGTGTGCTCATAAAAGACGTAGCAGAACTCTGAGGATTTGTTGCGGAGATATAATTGTTGGACTCAGAGTAGAATTGGGGATGGACATCGTAGTAAAACTAGCAAATGTCATTTTTTATATACTTTTTCCCTTCCTCTCTTGTTACAGCTGATTATAGCTGATCTAATGAAACGTCATGAGTCATGACTCATGAGCATTATTCTTTCTGTCTCGCAAAACCTTCTTCGAATTGTTAGGGTTACCATTTTGATATTCGGTTTCTTTTCTTTTTTTTACATGCCCATCCACACTGGATTTTCACCTTTAGCTATGTATTTAATTATACCACTGAAAGTTTAGGGTCTTCCCTATATGAGATGAAATAAATAATTATTGTGGAATATTTAAATAAATATATTTATAATTAGTTAACCTTATAAATACTAATCAATACACAAAGTAATTATAAGAACTATCAATAATACAAATAGACTTTGATACAATTACATATATACATATAAAAAAATTTTACATTGAGAAAAAAAAATGAAAATATCAAGACTGAGTTTATAGGGATATGATACGGATTGAGATTTCCTTTTTCTGTCTTCGTTGATTTTATTATTACACTCAGCAACAAAGTTTTTAGCAAAAAGATTGAAGAAAATGGAGCATGTTCTAATAAAAAAAGTTCCCATAGAATGGTTATGAAGAAAGCATACTTTACTTAGCTAAGCCATAAGGACGAAAAAAATCTACCAATGACATTCCCAGGAATTACTCGGATGACGATCATCAATTATACTCTGAGTCCAAAAATGACTTGCATTTTATTACTCCTAGTATTGTGTCGGTGCTTATTTATTCAGTAGAGTCTTAGTCCTTGAAATTTTTCCAAAACTGTCGATTGTTTATTAAGCCAAATGAGATATATCAGATATGTAATATATTAAGAACATTGCACAGATCTTGCAAAAAATATTCATATAATACAATATAAATTACGAATATACTATATTTTTACTTAGTAATATAATTTATTCGTGCCTGTATTATGTATTTTATTTCGAATTATTTTATTAATGCTTTAAATATCTCCAGAATTTCATAAAACCGATCTTGTATTATGAAAAAAGTTTAATTTATTAGTGAAAAAACAAACTTGCCCTCCAGAACCCATGAATCTGGTGAAATCAACAGCTGACAATAAAATGTCGTATCCAGTTTTCTGTTAGTGACGCAAAATGGGAAACCGACAAATCCCCCCCCCACCCGTCCTTCCCTTCTACTGCCTAGCCTTCCACTCCCCGAGCCATCTACCCCTGAAACCTTTATATTAACCAAGGTTAATAGGAATATATTCTATCAACCTTGGATCTAACTAGCAAAGGGTTATCCGGCATTGCTCAGGCCAAGGTGGGAGCGGGAAATCACATTGACAATGGTTAATGTTACATATTTCTTCTTAATGTTTAGAACCCTTCGGTGCGGGAGAGTATTATAATAATTTTACTATGAGTAGTTAAAACCATTTATTTGCATTATAAATAAGAACACAAAAACCTACCAAATATTATGGAGAATTATGTGGTTGAAAAAACATACCTTCTATAATAAGTGGTTCATTTTTGCGAATGATGATGTAATAAAATGTTCCGGAAATTGAAAATACCATCAATTTGTTTTGCTATGGTTTTTATTTGTTATCCCTAAAATTAATCATTTTCTGGGATTTCTTCTTAAAAATAGAAAATTGACGTGTCATAAAAAAAGAGGAAAAAAGAAAAATTATTCAGAAAACGTTAGATATTTCAGTTAATCATCAATTTATATGTATACTAATTTACAGACAAATTTCTACAAACTTTATTATATCTACAAATCCGATATTCCATCATCTTTTTGTATTTTCTTTTTTTGCACCTGAAACAAAAAAAAAGTCATTGCAATTTTCACAGATTTCTTATTTTGACCATAACTTTTTTGATTATGAATTAATTTAGAAAACGTAAAGATTCATATATTTGGGGTCTGAGACGCCAGTCACTTTTTAATTTATAACTCAAACCACTATCTAGTCTCCTTGAGCTCCAAAAAAACATTTTTTGTGTTTTGGGTATAGAATGAGCCCAAAATATATGACCCCCCCCCCAAATCGGCATCTGCGTCTTAGCCTCACCAGGTTCAAAAGAGGACCCATCCAAACTTTCAGCGTCTTAGTTCCAACGGTTTGGGTACCCAAAAAGACACACACACATGTATGGTTGCTATTTATTGTAATAGAAAAATGCTAAAGGGGTTAAATTACGAGGGGGAGTGGGGTACTCGATCGGGGGTAAAAAGACGGAGGAACCTGTCCAAGGGTTAGGAGCCCTAAAACCAAATGAATGTTATGGTTGTTTGGAACGGTTGTTGGGTTCGAACTTCATAGAATCGGAAACTAATTATGAGTTCCATAAATCATCCAAATTTTATTACTAAAATAAAAACATTTTTCAATTGAAATTGATACTTAGCCTGATTGTTTCGCCTTAAGCATGATATTTATAAGCTTCAATAAATATTTCTACTTAACCCCATTACAAAAAATTTGTAAAACATTGAGTTTTACCAATTTTATACGATGAATCTAAGGATCGATTTTTGAAGGAGTATGTAATGAAGATGATGCTATAATAAATGTCTAAGAGATTTTCGGATAAATCCTTAAATACGGGAAAATAGTCATAAATATCAAAAATAAATATTTAAATAGGTTAATTATATCTAATTATTAATGAATGACGTATTAGTTCAACAAATCAAAAGTTAAAAAGAGACATCCTAAATCTTGTGAATTAATATCAACGGCATATTCGTAATTGAATATTTCAAAATAATGACTTATTAGCATATAATTTAGATCTCATATTGGATGAGATATATAAAAAACTTCAAATTACGAGTATTAGAAGAGACGGATAACGTAGAAAATCTACCTCATTAAGTTAAATTAGTTATTACGTTTGTATGGTTTTTGAAAGATTGAATGTTTGGTCGTATGGTTGTTATTTATTGTAATAGTTTGTAAAATGCTGAGGGGTTGATTATAGATGGCTCGAGGAGTATATTACTAGTGCGTAAAAATTGGTCGTATTCTTCTAAGGATAGAAGCAATAGAGAAAGAAGCCTTTGAACCCAAGAAAATATATTTTTTATTTTGGTAACACTAGTTAGCTAATTATAAAGCTAACTAGCTTTTAGGCTATATAACTAGGTGTTATACACAGCTGAAGTAGAAGCGGCGCGAAATTCAAAATAATAATTTGAACATAAGTGATAGGAAAATAATTTTACACTAAAAATGATGGATTAGGAGGAAATAAGTCGACCAATGCTACAGCGTTACTAGCAATGCAGTTTTGGTAACTAATTCAAAATGATATATTTTTAGAGTGCTCAGAATTTTCCTTTGCATCCAAAAGTTAGGGCTAAAATTAGAGCTGGATCGGTCTAAAAAGGCTACAGTCTTATTTGTTCGGTCCTGATTAATTTTTTTAGTACTAGGATAGGTCCTCATCGGTATTTTATGGTAAATACGTTATTTGAAATGACGTATATACTAACAACGTTATTTCAGCTGGTGAAGTTTTATCATAATCTCCTTCAATAAAAAGACGAGATATTTGAAGTTTAAAGTAGGAGTGGTGTCGCTAGAACGTTTAATTACTCGATCGATTATTGTACGTTCTAGCTATCATTCATTCTTTTTTATTTTCTTCAATTGTAGCTAGGAGTGAAGAAATTTAAAAGATAGCTAGGACTGAAGGACCGACTAATGAATCGTGAGTAAGATCGGACTGATTAGAAAAAAAACTGTAATGGCGGGAAGAAAAAAAAAAGAATACTGATTAGGAATGCAGTGCTAGGACCGATTCAACACTAGCTAAAATTGAATTGGATTTTTGTTTATGTTCAATTATTTTATGATGACAATTAATAAAACCATATGACTAAAATCATTAATTCACATGGTTCATATTTCATATATTCATACTTTTACGGAAATATTTCATATTTAATGATTTTATAACCTAGAAAACTAATAAATATTTAAATACCAGTCGCATATAATGAGTGATATTACATAAAAGTCGGAAACGGAGAATCGTTAATTACAGTTTATTTTCCCGCTTCCGATTGGCATGAATCGAGCCATCACTATTTTCTAGTGATTATGAAGGAATGGATACCTATTGATTCTCTCAACTCGTTTTCTATGACAAAATAGAATTTCTATTAAATAAAAAACTGGAAAAGTCCAAGACTGTGAATTAAATCAAGTCTGCTAGGAGTAAGAGTTAGACTTGCTGGACTTCTTTGAGTGTAGTCACTACAAGAAGAGGAGAAGAGGATCCGATTGGCAATTGGCAATTCCCAGCTTGCAATAGAGCCGATCCGGATCGTAAGAAGAGGAGGAATCAGGTTCCTGGTTTTGGAGCGTTGTTTGTAGTTGGGGTTTGGAAGTGGATGAAATCATCATCAGCGTCGTTTTGTGCCATTTCACCCCTCTAACATAGGCGCCCAACCACTCCATCCTTTTGAATGGCGGTAGAATGAGAACGCTTCGATCCTCAATGCATCAAGGATCCAGTGAAGCCGTGGATTCTGCAATTAAGGAAGGCTCAATGGAGGATTTTCTTCGTCAAAATGGATGTTTCGAGACGAAAATGGGTCTCGATCATCGGAGAGAGGTTCTTCACAGTCTGGGTCTTCTCGTACGACAATGGATTCAAAGCCAAACCCTTGAACAAGGATATCATTGGCAATATGCTAATCGCGTTGGGGGCAAAATTGTGACCTATGGCTCATACATGTTGGGAATCTCTCACCAAGGGGCGGATATTGATGCTCTCTTCATTGCACCTACTCATATTACCAGGTTACAACTAACAACCTAGAATTACCTCATTCCGCATGCTTGACGCTTATTACTTTCTCTTTTCTATCTCCCCATTGGAGACGGCGCCAAAGCGGGAACTTGAAATTTCATCCTTGCAACCTTTTTCTATTAACTAAGAAAAACCAATTATATATCGAGGATTGAGGTACAAATTGTCGTAGCACAAAAATGTTGGTGTTAGTGTCTATATCATCCTAAAAGTCTAATATTTCAAAACAGAGAAATTCAGACTTGAAATTATTCTCAGATCCATTTTATTATAAAAATTGGAAAACATAATTATTTATAATGAATTAATGGAGTTTCCATGCTTAATTCTGTAAAGTAAATATCTGAGCTACGACAATTTTTCTCTCATCCTACAATATTATTACTGTAGGAGGAGGGGTATCTGAAGTCTTCAGAGTTATTCAGAGCACTTTGATGGATCTTCAAAAATAGATAAAAGGTCTCATTATGTAAATGAAGTTGTGAGTTCGTCTCTTATGAAGGAGTCCATCTGAGGGATGGCCCCTGTAGGTAGAATATATCTCGATTCTCATTACCTTGTACTCATCCTGTAATGCACGGCTCTTTCTTAGAATATATTATGAGACATGACAATATAATTACATTCAAAAATATATTGTACGGAGTCGATGTGTACAAATTTGTCTATTTCACATTCTCCAATATTAGTATATAATTCGCTCAGTGACGTTCTTACCTTATTATAATGATGAATTTCGTAATTTTACCATTTCGTTATCATGCAATGACAAGTTGTTTAAATAATTTTGTTGTTATAAAAGAACAAGCTAATTAAAATCTATTAAAAGGCTGCAATAATTCCTCTTACGCTTTCTCTAACTTCGAGATGGAAAGAGAAAATATGATGCTCTTGCACAATTGTAAACCATAACCCCTCTTTTAATAACAAAAACAACCCGAATGCCCTCTAATGCCCTTACTTTTTCATTATACAGGGAAAACTACTTCCATTCATTGTACGAACTATTTGGTCGTCAAAGGGAAGTAACGGAACTTCGGGCCATTGAGGAAGCATATGTTCCCGTCATCAAAATGAAATATGATGGCATTGAAATCGATATGACCTTTGCCAAGCTGAACTTACCTGAAATACCACACGATTTAGAATCCTTTGATAATTGTATGTTAAAAGCTCTGGATCAAAAATGTGTTCGGAGTCTGAATGGGTATCGAAGTACGAAGGAAATCTTAAATCTGGTGCCCAATGTAGATATTTTTAGATTAGCTCTCAGGTAAAGTTATATAAAATAAGTTTAAAATTGTAAATCACGAAAGCCTACAATTGTTAACTAGTCATTCAAGTATAGATTGTCTGTTCATTCCGGATAAAGCTACAAGATCTTTTCCTTAACTCGAGTTTATCCAGAAACACGATATTTTTCTATAAAAAAATTTCTAGATACACGTTTCTGTTTATTTTGTGCATAATTGAATTTAAGGAATTTTTCTCTTGTTTTTGCTTACATAATGCTAATATTTGTCTTCTTTTCTCGCCAAATGCTGAAATTTGTTAATATTATGGAAAAAAACAAAGCAGATAAATTTATGATTAGAACATAATCTAAATTTTTTGATTGAAAGCATTTGTGAATTACGCAATTTCAAAACATTTCCTACCTGTACACGTACTTTTTACAATGCCACTTATATATACATAGTTTCAAAACAAGCAAAAAATATAATTATAAGTATGAGTTCATTCTTAATTTGTTTTGATTTCCTTATTTTTTAATTTGAGGGATTTTTGCTTTAAATTATGAGACTATAAACTTATGAATTTCTTAATTTATATTTACTGGGATATTACTGGGTATCAGATACCTATTTCCCCCATTCCATCAAAAACTTCATCAGGATCCAGCCAGAAAACTGTATCTTTAAGAGTGAAATGGTTTATTTCAAATACATATGAAGTTTGTAGGCTGTAATTTAGAACTGGTTATGAAATCAAACTTTTCCCACACTACATTAACAGAGACCCTCAAGGCGCTAATGAAAATGGTGACCACATAGACTTGTCTCATAAGGATATGAATTTGTCAAAGTAGTGCTTGTTCACGTTTTTAGTATAATAAAGGGATATCATCTTACTCCAGGGCAAGATTAGAATCAGAGAGGTTGTGCACAGTCTTTCTGTATAGATCCACCTCTTTAGTGATTTCGGTTAGAGTACCTGCAATAAGGAGTTCTGTGATTTTTATGCTGTTGTCCCTCTCCATTTTCTCCGTGATTGTATTGTATCAAAATTGTATTTGAGTATATCACTTTTTGTCTTCTTTTCAGTCGTAAAGGAATGGTTAAAAATTAAAATTGACATCTTTAGTTTTAAGCATTTTAGTAATTGGGAAATATGTATCTGACACCCAGTAAATGTTATGATCAATAACTCTAAATGATTGGAGCTCAAAATATATAAGAGTAAGGGGATTTTAAGAAAGATTTTTCCATTCTCCAAAATCCCTACCTGCGTACGAACTTTGTTCATAGTTCCTATGTAAATATTTTGGGAGTTTTTGTAATGGTTAAAATTATAAAGTAGTTTATTGAGTACATAATTATTTTCTGTAAAAAAAGTTAATATTAGAATCTGACTTAAATGGAAATATGGGATTAGGAAGGGATTATTGGCTTTATATGATAATTCAATTTTAAATCAGTTTTCATATTACAATCTTTTTAAATATTACTTTCAGGGCTGTTAAGTTGTGGGCCAAGAGTCAGGGAATTTATAGTAATATTATGGGTTATCTTGGTGGTTTTTCATGGGCTGTTCTTGTCGCAAAAACATGTATTATGCATCCTGAGATACAAGAGACTGAGCAAATGGTTTATAAATTTTTCCAAGTATTTTCAAGATGGAATTGGCCTGAACCTGTCATGCTTCGACCTTTAGAAGACGAATTCGAAAATCCTTCAGAGTACAGTATGCAATCTTGGAATCCTAAGAAAAATCCTGCTGAGCGGTTTCATGTATTATTTTCAAAGTGACATGATTTGATCTTTTAATCATAATGTGTTTTTTTTTCATTTATATAAGGTTATGCCCGTCATTACTCCTACGTATCCACACCTCAACTCCACATTCAATGTTACACAATCTACTCTTAAATTAATTCAAGATAAAATGCATTTAGCTGTGAGAACATGTTCTCAAATTTTAGAAGAAAAGGAATCCTGGGATACTCTATTTAAGGTATTTTTAATATTAACATCCTTAAATCATGAGTATGAATTGATAATTATTTATTGTTTTGCATTTAGACTCGTCATATTTTTCACGAGTTTGAACATTTTTTATTTGTCATCGCATCTGCTTATAAACCATTGCTATGGTTCGGATTAATTGAATCGAAGATACGGCATTTTGTAATTAATATAGAAAGGGAGTGTCCTAATTTGTCTGGGGCTCGTATCTGGCCCAAACCTTATACTCAAGTAAGTGACGGCAAAACAATTCAGCTTTGGTTTGTTGGACTTCATTTTCAAAATGGTGCAACTTTAGATTTAGCAAGGTAAATTGAGAGAGTAGTTATAATGATTGTGTCCTTCATTTTTATGGTTTATTGTTATAGACCTTTACAAACGTTCCGCGACCATCTTTCTCGTCGAGCCCAACCGTTTTACACGAGTGACATGTGTATTTACGCAGAGTTGCTTCACCGCGCCAAAGTATCAGCGGCATTATCCGAAGCAGATATTCATGAAATCATAAACTCGTCTCAACATCGGAATCAGTATACTCCACAACAGCAGCAACAAATAGCCGTTCAGCGGCAGCAATTGCAACAATTGAACAGTAAACCTGTGGCAACACCAGCGCCGCCTACTCTAAGTAATGTTCGTGAAGGAAATAAAGAAAGTAGTTCTTATGCTGCTGCTGTGTCTAAAACTCAGCACCATCAGTTAAGACATTACCCTCAACAATCCAATGTTCCCCATCATTATAAAATGCAGAGTTACCCACAAACTCAGCGAACATTTAATACTCCTCCACCTATCAACAACAATCAATCTAATGGGATGATGACGTCAGTTCCTTCTACGATTAGACAACCACACGTGAATCAAGTCATGAATCCCTACATTAATGATGTGTCACCTCCTATTTTTGAAAGGTAAACTCTCTTAGTTGAATTACGCTAATCAACAAAATTTCCAACTTCTTTTGCCCTTGAATTGAGAAAAAACAGAAAAACTGTATATTTTTTCGAATCGTATAAAATGTTTTGTTAGTACGAAAATAATACCGAGGAAAAATGAACTCTTTCTTTGGAAGTCTAATAAATTCATGATTCTTTTTACCTCGATAAATATCAAAATAACCTTAATAATCCGAATGGAACAACGCACTAGGGGGAAATTATTCTCTATAAGTAAATGTGCGTAGGTTTGCGTCTCGGTCCAAGACTTCCAAGATCATTCCTAGGTCAGATGGGGTTATTGTAATATTATAATGTTTACTTATACTTATCAGAGCAAAACTCCATCTGACTAATTGAAGGAACATAAGAAATAACGTTTTTTTAAATTAACACTTTTGTGGCCTACATAAGTATTTTTCAAAAAATACTTATTTACAGCATTTGCATGATTTTGAGATATTTTTCACCTTAAATTTTCTTAATATAAGAAAGAGTATAATTTGTAAATACACTTTTCAAGATTCAAAAAATATATCAATTATTTCTATATCTTTTTCTGAATCATCTGTTCTTTATACTAAAAAAAAATGGACAATTTATTTGAAAGTTTTGGAAATGGAAGACATAAAACTTCCTAATATTAAGAAGAAAAAAACACTCCTTCAAAAAATAAATATATTAAAATATTTAAGATTTGTTGCTTGATTAAATATTTTTGTATATTTATTAAGATATCATGGTTAATTTATAGTCAATGAAAGCGACAAAAATATATTTTTTGGGTTGTCAGGGGCGTCCGAAGGGGTGGGTTAGAGGGATTGTAGCCCCTCCCAAATTAAGAAATTTTTGCTTTTTACTAGAAAATTTAATAAATTTTTTTTTCCAAAAAAAATCATATTCGAAATTTTATTTTGAAATTTTTTACGAACAGCTGTGTATGTTTGAAATTTTTTGAGAATAGCTATGAATTTTTGATATATTTTTGGGAAAAATTTTATTTTGTCAATTTTTTCTAAAAAATTCCCCCCCCTTTTATTTCCATGTTTATTGAGGTAAAAACAAATAGTAACACACATCATCTCAATTCAAGTACAAAAATTTGCTGACTAGTGTTACTTATTAGTTTAGATTTGTTGTAACAAGTTAGTTTTATACAGGTCTTGGGCGTCTAACAAGGTCATTCCAAACTTACCTTCGCATCATGTGGTTGATGTTCCTTCCCCTCCAATGACTCCAGTCAGTACCTTATGTGGGAGTAGTGTAACTCTAACTCAAGTGCCTTCAAAAACGTTTGTGTCTTCATCTTCAGCAACTACAACTGTTGTTTCTGTTGCGGCCGCTGTTAACTCTCGTCAATGTTCTGAATCAGAAACGCCAGTATTTTTAAATAATAATAACAACAATAGTGGGGCTGAGATGTCTGACACGTCATATTCGAGCTCAATTGATGATACGGAGTCCTGTCCAAGAGGCTCGGTGTCATTGAGTTCGGATAAATTTCCTCCTACTGGGCTCATTCAAGCTCGTTTACATCATACAGATACAATACCTTTCTCTCCGGGATTTGCTTCATCGCCATTATGGCCCATATCTCCTTCATCCTCGTCTCCGAGTAATTCAGTCTTGAATAATTGTGTTTCTGGGAAACCAATTTTTCCTTCGACGTCAAGGGCAAATGGAAATTCGGGTACACCTAGGTGAGTTACAAGGGATTTTTACCTTAAAATTTAACACACCTCGTCTCTCTGTGTACATAATTTGAGCAAATAATAATATTATCTTTTAGGCATAGTAATTTTACTTTGAGACAAATCCGTTTTATATCAGCTTTTTTCTTCTTAATTTTATTTGTCGGTAACACTAAATCTGTTAGTAGAAAGAAAGGTAATTTTGAATATCCTATCATAGTACTATTTCTTTATTTTTCATATGATATGTAGAGAAACTAACTAGTAATGACTGTATCTGAGGAACAAACAAACGAAATTATTATGAACGAAAACGAGAAAAATTGATTTTATATTTACGTAGTCTTTTTTTATAAGAGGCCATGTACTAAGTACGCACAAGTTTTTGACTTTTTTTGCACCCCTCCTCTCTAGGGCTGTACATTAATTTTTGACGTATCCTGTCCTACAGTTTTAAAAATTGGATGTTAATAGTGCTTCAGAAGGAATTATAATCCAAATTGTTTTTATCAATGTGTAATAAACTGATTTTATTATTAGTTGAATTATAATGTTGCTTTCTAGGCAGGAAATAATGGATGTCGATGTAAATTTGTTGAAATAAAGCAGAAACCAATGGTTATACGATAATACAACAGTGTCACATGTCAAAACGAACTTATTTTACATGAATTGGGACCATTTGTCCGTTCGGATAGGATATATACTGTATTAATCTGTCCCATAGAACAATTTGCATGTCTCGGACAGTCTGACAAGTGTTAATGTAAAGTCTTGCTCCCTCCTATTAGTACTTGGGGACACATGACGTGCGTACTTTTTTACAGCTTGTATTTGCAATTTAAAAAAAAAACCTCTTACTTGTGAACATACTTTTTACATAGCCCCTTTGATATATGTAGATTCAAAGCATGTAAAAAAACATAGTGGTCCATAAAAGTGTATTCTTAATTTATTTTGATTATCCTTATTTTTTAATTTGAGGGATTTTTACTTTAAATTATGAGACTATAAATTTATGAATTTCTATTTACTGGGATATTATTGGGTGTCAGATAACTATTTTCCCCATCAAAAAATTGCTCATCAGGATCCAGCCAGAAAATAGGATCTTCAAATGTCAAATGGTTTATTTCAAATACCTATGAAAGTTTGTTGGCTGTAATTTAGAATTGGTTCTGAAAATAATGCGGACTCTCCTGATAATGGCGTGGTTAATCTTTTCCCACACTGCATTGACGGAGACACTCATGGCAATAGTATTGGACTTGGTCTCAACATGCGCTTACAAATATTAGTTCCATGGGCTGGTATATAGTGAAAATGGTGGACACATATTGATTGTGAAAGAAGTGATGGGTCACATTTTCAGTGTTAACAGGGACATCTTCTTGCTCCAGGACAAGATTTGAATTGGGGAGGTTGTGCAAAGTCTTTCTGGCCATACCAACCTCTTTAGGAATTTCGGTTAGATAGTGTCTGTGAGGAGGATTTCGGCGACTTTTATGTTGTTGTCCTTCTCCAAGTTCTTCGTGAGCGTATTTGATCAAAATTGTATTAGAGTAAAGCGGGTTTTGTCTTCTTTTCAATCGCAAAGGAATGGTTAAAAATTAAAATTGACTTTAATCCCATCTTTATTTATAAGCATTTTAATAATGGGAAAATAGACATCTGACACCGAGTATATGTACTGATCAATAACTCTAAATCATCGGAGCTCCGAATATTATTATCACACATTTGTTTTTAATAAGTTTATTTTTATACCTTTGTGTCTCTAATAAGCGCTAATACATTCTTTGAATTTTCCTCTTTTAGGCTATCCTCCAGTGAAATACGTGATGTGGCTTCTCCGCTTCCCGTTCATACTGTAACGCATCATCCTATTAGATTCAATTTTACTTCTAGTACTCTTTCTTCCTCAGTTGCAGGAGTTGCATCTGGAGCTGTTACCCGTGTAACGTCGGCTGTTTCCGCTCCTAATTCCGTTGCTTCATCTAAAGAAGCTGTTTTTCACTAAAGATTATAATTTGATGCTTGTGTATTTAAGTTGTTACTTAGTGTAATGATGATGATGCCACCCACCTCCCCGAGACCCTCCCTCACCCCCTTATTTATTATAACTCCACCCACCCTAGCCCACCCCTACATATAATAATGACTGCATTATATTCATTCAGGTATTTAATATAATTATATATATTTAAACGAAAAAAAATTACAAAACCTTAAAAATATTGGGAAATATGCAAATTCCATGAATTCTTCTTTTCTCAATAATAAAAAAAAGTACAAAATAGTTTTTACAAAAAAAAATTAGAGTCTGTCGTTTTTCTACATGTACAACCCATGTAGTTTTATGGCAGACTTTTACCCAAAAAAAATATTTTTGACCATAGTTTCAAGAATTATTTTTTTATTATAGAAACACGTTTTTTAAGTTTCTTAATTATTATTACTACTAATATTATTACTATTATTAATTTTTGTCTGTCTCGTTCCTTCATCCTCCATCCATTATTCCCCACATATTATTAAAAACTACTACTACTACTTACTAACTATAGATGCAGCAGAGGACATGATTGATATCGTCTGTATGTTGTCAAGTCTACTATTGAACAAGCCGATTGCACGAAGTTTATTTAACTCTTGAATCAATAGAAGACACCTACTCTATTCATCACATTGTGCATCACAAGAGTGCTTCTTCTCCTCCCTGGCACTCGGAGCCTCAAAACAACACACAATCTAGTTAATTACTTACTCTATAATTATTCATTGTTTCTCGGGTATTTGTTATCTTATTGTCAATTAATTAAATTATAACCTCTCATACTTGAAGGCTTACATGTAGACTCTATAATAGACTTTTTGTGTTTGAATACAACTTCATATCCTTATATATATATATAAAAGTATTCCCATAATAGTCCCCCATATGCTCCTGCAATATTGTAGTCCACATTCATTACCTTTATATCTTTAATAATACCCTTGCACTATTGATCATTTGGTGGTTCTGTTCTGTTGTATTTTGATTCCTCAGTTTGTGATTGATTTTTATTTAATCAGGAGGACACCAAGATAACACACACACGCTCTACTTCTTCTTATTGTATGATGTATTATTAGTATGTTTAAGATTATTTATACCTAGAGAATTTAAAAGATTAATGCTAATAAAATGAATAAAAAATAGTTATTGCTCTAGTTTTTTTTTACTATTTGTAGGTAGTGTTGACTTTACTCTTATTTCGTACTGAAGCCTGCTATCCCGTTCAGTTCAGTCCTGCACAATTGTCATCAAATTTTGTTACCTTTATTGCATCACGCAACCTTTCCGCAAACAAACAGAAAAAGGCCCGAAATCGTCTGGTAGTTAGCCAAATAAATTGATCACACCAACTGCAATTTATTTCTTAATTACTCTCCGACTATCGTTTTTCTTATTATTCTCCACTATTTTTAAAATTAATTAAATTTATAAATTTCATAATATTCAAATCTTAAAGTACTTTATTCGATACTGTATTAGGTATAATATTGTTTTTTAATATAGCTATACTGCGTGGCTGTTTGGGCAATTTCTCACGGTATTCCAAGAGAAACCTTAGATCATAATTCCAAAAACTATATTCTTTCAGTAAGATCATTCATATTTAGAGCAACAAGTTCTGCTCGAGCAGACCTCAACATGTCTTAAAGCTTACATTTCTCACGGAGAGCTTTTGGCATTAGTGAGATTTTTGAGTGAAAAGTTGACTCAACTTTTGCCTTCCTCTGTTTCCACAACGAGGAAGGCAGCGACACCCATTCTTACTTTGTAGGCATCTCCGAATACTGCAAGAACCTTGATGCTTCCCCCGTTATAACGTGGGAAATGGAGATCTTTCATAAAAGAGATCTGTTCTTGATAATGAAGCACAGTCAGGACTGAATCTATCAAATTTGTATGCAAGATCAAACATAAATTCCTCTGTACATGTGTACAACTTTAAATAAAGATAGGATTTCTCCTTCTTGGAAGGGCCATTCTTTCTTGTTCAAACTGAGAAAT
This sequence comes from Lepeophtheirus salmonis, assembly GCF_016086655.4. NCBI lineage: Eukaryota > Metazoa > Arthropoda > Copepoda > Siphonostomatoida > Caligidae > Lepeophtheirus > Lepeophtheirus salmonis. Next base: position 4,108,545 of record NC_052138.2, on the reverse strand, counting down.
AATTTCTGGATGGTAAGATGCGATCTTATGACCGTTAATCCTCTACTTACCAGAATTTTCGGTATTTCTGAAGTTGTTTTGAAGGCTTCTTCCGGGATATCCTGGGTGATATGAATATCGTCCATATAAGTCATTTTATCCATAACCTCAGAAGCTACTGGATAATTTTTAAATATTTGTTTGGCCGTTTCTTTCAGACACCACATAGAAATATAGAATTATATGTTGCTGAGACCAATCCAAAAACAATGACTTTGAATCTCATCTCAACAAGAGGGGGGTTCTCCAGGTCATCCCTAGACACAACAAAACATCTACTTATCTAGATTCTAGGGAGTCGGCAAGATTTATTGATAAGAACATCTTTTTAATGTCTACAGCCACAAAATAATTCCTGCATTTTACCTTTAGAATAAGTTCCATTAATTGTGGAAGCATATTCTTACCTCACTTTAGTAGCTTATTAAAAGATATAGTTTTATCTTTGACATCAGGTAAGGATACAATTACCACGATCCTAAATTTTGTAAAGTCCATATCAAAACGAAAGATTATGTAAGGACATAGCTAGGATGTTCCGTAATTCTTTCATTAGAAGGAACTTCCTCAGCATAGCCAAGATCAGGAAATTTTTGATAAGATTTTTTAATCAAAGCTCAATTTTTCAGCCTTTATCTTTAACTAATCACATGTCAGCATCGGTAGATGTGATAGAATAAAAGATCATTACAGGAAGAGAATTTCCTAAATAAGGAAGCTCTCTATCCAACTTTCATGCTAAGAGTCAGTCTCTATATCTCATCATCATGGTTGTAAAGACTTTTGATTTCTAAATGAGAAACCAATCAAACATACTACAGAAATGATCCTGTGAAGTATGATCTTAATTGGATAACTGCACCCTGAAGTAACTTTATCCTCTTTTTCCGCTCTATTCACCTTTGAATATTTGAGAAATCTCAAGAAAACTTATGCTAACTCCATCTGTCGTCAAAGAGGTCAAGAGTCTGATAAACATTTTATTTATTTAAAGAAACTAAATATGTACAAGGTTGTAGCTTGTAGCCAGGAAGCGGTTCTGAAGATCAAAACATTTAGACGAAACTAACAACTACAGACAGCCATTTTTGGGGAACTAAACAAGTTCGACAATGTTTAAACCACCTTTAGACTAAAAAATTAAAGTGAAATAGTGAATGATTATATGTCAAAAATGGGAGCATGAAAATAATAAGGTATATGTCTATATTGCCTAACTTTATTATATATCTGAATTTAAATTGTATAAAAATAAAATATGTGATTACATCTGTGATCCAATCTGATTTAAATATTCAACCTGAAAAAATAGACAATTTCTATGGAAAGAATAAGATCTTTTTCTGTAATATTACCTACTTTTCACGTCCCTAATTGATCCAAAAAAATCCAAAAGCCTACTTTGAGTAAATTGAAATATCAGTGTTTCACATTAACATCAAGTAGTATTCAATGCATACATATTCTTTCGAGCCATTTGATGGAGTAATATCAAGAATTCTTTGGTAATTTGTCCTGTTTTTGTTTGTGAAATATCAAGTTAGAGTCTACTTCAAATTATGACGTTGGAAATATATTTAATTAAAGTCTTTCTATCTAATGTGGATGAGACTTGACTTTGGTTTGATACGGACCCGTCGAATAATTTAAAAAAAAGAGAGATAAGTTTTTGAATGATAGGCACAACAATGCTGTCTAGCTTTACTTTAGTGCTTGCTATATTAATTAGTTAAAATAACCACTCGGAATGAGTCCAACTCCTATGGCCCACTTCATTAAGGAAGTAAGCCAAGCAATCATCAATGGGAAGAGAATTTCCTAAATAAGGAAGCTCTCTATCCAACTTTCATGCTAAGAGTCAGTCTCTATATCTCATCATCATGGTTGTAAAGACTTTTGATTTCTAAATGAGAAACCAATCAAACATACTACAGAAATGATCCTGTGAAGTATGATCTTAATTGGATAACTGCACCCTGAAGTAACTTTATCCTCTTTTTCCGCTCTATTCACCTTTGAATATTTGAGAAATCTCAAGAAAACTTATGCTAACTCCATCTGTCGTCAAAGAGGTCAAGAGTCTGATAAACATTTTTTTTTTTTAAAGAAACTAAATATGTACAAGGTTGTAGCTTGTAGCCAGGAAGTGGTTCTGAAGATCAAAACATTTAGACGAAACTAACAACTACAGACAGCCATTTTTGGGGAACTAAACAAGTTCGACAATGTTTAAACCACCTTTAGACTAAAAAATTAAAGTGAAATAGTGAATGATTATATGTCAAAAATGGGAGCATGAAAATAATAAGGTATATGTCTATATTGCCTAACTTTATTATATATCTGAATTTAAATTGTATAAAAATAAAATATGTGATTACATCTGTGATCCAATCTGATTTAAATATTCAACCTGAAAAAATAGACAATTTCTATGGAAAGAATAAGATCTTTTTCTGTAATATTACCTACTTTTCACGTCCCTAATTGATCCAAAAAATCCAAAAGCCTACTTTGAGTAAATTGAAATATCAGTGTTTCACATTAACATCAAGTAGTATTCAATGCATACATATTCTTTCGAGCCATTTGATGGAGTAATATCAAGAATTCTTTGGTAATTTGTCCTGTTTTTGTTTGTGAAATATCAAGTTAGAGTCTACTTCAAATTATGACGTTGGAAATATATTTAATTAAAGTCTTTCTATCTAATGTGGATGAGACTTGACTTTGGTTTGATACGGACCCGTCGAATAATTTAAAAAAAGAGAGATAAGTTTTTGAATGATAGGCACAACAATGCTGTCTAGCTTTACTTTAGTGCTTGCTATATTAATTAGTTAAAATAACCACTCGGAATGAGTCCAACTCCTATGGCCCACTTCATTAAGGAAGTAAGCCAAGCAATCATCAATGGGAAGAGAATTTCCTAAATAAGGAAGCTCTCTATCCAACTTTCATGCTAAGAGTCAGTCTCTATATCTCATCATCATGGTTGTAAAGACTTTTGATTTCTAAATGAGAAACCAATCAAACATACTACAGAAATGATCCTGTGAAGTATGATCTTAATTGGATAACTGCACCCTGAAGTAACTTTATCCTCTTTTTCCGCTCTATTCACCTTTGAATATTTGAGAAATCTCAAGAAAACTTATGCTAACTCCATCTGTCGTCAAAGAGGTCAAGAGTCTGATAAACATTTTTTTTTTTTTAAAGAAACTAAATATGTACAAGGTTGTAGCTTGTAGCCAGGAAGTGGTTCTGAAGATCAAAACATTTAGACGAAACTAACAACTACAGACAGCCATTTTTGGGGAACTAAACAAGTTCGACAATGTTTAAACCACCTTTAGACTAAAAAATTAAAGTGAAATAGTGAATGATTATATGTCAAAAATGGGAGCATGAAAATAATAAGGTATATGTCTATATTGCCTAACTTTATTATATATCTGAATTTAAATTGTATAAAAATAAAATATGTGATTACATCTGTGATCCAATCTGATTTAAATATTCAACCTGAAAAAATAGACAATTTCTATGGAAAGAATAAGATCTTTTTCTGTAATATTACCTACTTTTCACGTCCCTAATTGATCCAAAAAATCCAAAAGCCTACTTTGAGTAAATTGAAATATCAGTGTTTCACATTAACATCAAGTAGTATTCAATGCATACATATTCTTTCGAGCCATTTGATGGAGTAATATCAAGAATTCTTTGGTAATTTGTCCTGTTTTTGTTTGTGAAATATCAAGTTAGAGTCTACTTCAAATTATGACGTTGGAAATATATTTAATTAAAGTCTTTCTATCTAATGTGGATGAGACTTGACTTTGGTTTGATACGGACCCGTCGAATAATTTAAAAAAAGAGAGATAAGTTTTTGAATGATAGGCACAACAATGCTGTCTAGCTTTACTTTAGTGCTTGCTATATTAATTAGTTAAAATAACCACTCGGAATGAGTCCAACTCCTATGGCCCACTTCATTAAGGAAGTAAGCCAAGCAATCATCAATGGGAAGAGAATTTCCTAAATAAGGAAGCTCTCTATCCAACTTTCATGCTAAGAGTCAGTCTCTATATCTCATCATCATGGTTGTAAAGACTTTTGATTTCTAAATGAGAAACCAATCAAACATACTACAGAAATGATCCTGTGAAGTATGATCTTAATTGGATAACTGCACCCTGAAGTAACTTTATCCTCTTTTTCCGCTCTATTCACCTTTGAATATTTGAGAAATCTCAAGAAAACTTATGCTAACTCCATCTGTCGTCAAAGAGGTCAAGAGTCTGATAAACATTTTTTTTATTTTAAAGAAACTAAATATGTACAAGGTTGTAGCTTGTAGCCAGGAAGTGGTTCTGAAGATCAAAACATTTAGACGAAACTAACAACTACAGACAGCCATTTTTGGGGAACTAAACAAGTTCGACAATGTTTAAACCACCTTTAGACTAAAAAATTAAAGTGAAATAGTGAATGATTATATGTCAAAAATGGGAGCATGAAAATAATAAGGTATATGTCTATATTGCCTAACTTTATTATATATCTGAATTTAAATTGTATAAAAATAAAATATGTGATTACATCTGTGATCCAATCTGATTTAAATATTCAACCTGAAAAAATAGACAATTTCTATGGAAAGAATAAGATCTTTTTCTGTAATATTACCTACTTTTCACGTCCCTAATTGATCCAAAAAATCCAAAAGCCTACTTTGAGTAAATTGAAATATCAGTGTTTCACATTAACATCAAGTAGTATTCAATGCATACATATTCTTTCGAGCCATTTGATGGAGTAATATCAAGAATTCTTTGGTAATTTGTCCTGTTTTTGTTTGTGAAATATCAAGTTAGAGTCTACTTCAAATTATGACGTTGGAAATATATTTAATTAAAGTCTTTCTATCTAATGTGGATGAGACTTGACTTTGGTTTGATACGGACCCGTCGAATAATTTAAAAAAAAGAGAGATAAGTTTTTGAATGATAGGCACAACAATGCTGTCTAGCTTTACTTTAGTGCTTGCTATATTAATTAGTTAAAATAACCACTCGGAATGAGTCCAACTCCTATGGCCCACTTCATTAAGGAAGTAAGCCAAGCAATCATCAATGGGAAGAGAATTTCCTAAATAAGGAAGCTCTCTATCCAACTTTCATGCTAAGAGTCAGTCTCTATATCTCATCATCATGGTTGTAAAGACTTTTGATTTCTAAATGAGAAACCAATCAAACATACTACAGAAATGATCCTGTGAAGTATGATCTTAATTGGATAACTGCACCCTGAAGTAACTTTATCCTCTTTTTCCGCTCTATTCACCTTTGAATATTTGAGAAATCTCAAGAAAACTTATGCTAACTCCATCTGTCGTCAAAGAGGTCAAGAGTCTGATAAACATTTTTTTTTTTTTAAAGAAACTAAATATGTACAAGGTTGTAGCTTGTAGCCAGGAAGCGGTTCTGAAGATCAAAACATTTAGACGAAACTAACAACTACAGACAGCCATTTTTGGGGAACTAAACAAGTTCGACAATGTTTAAACCACCTTTAGACTAAAAAATTAAAGTGAAATAGTGAATGATTATATGTCAAAAATGGGAGCATGAAAATAATAAGGTATATGTCTATATTGCCTAACTTTATTATATATCTGAATTTAAATTGTATAAAAATAAAATATGTGATTACATCTGTGATCCAATCTGATTTAAATATTCAACCTGAAAAAATAGACAATTTCTATGGAAAGAATAAGATCTTTTTCTGTAATATTACCTACTTTTCACGTCCCTAATTGATCCAAAAATCCAAAAGCCTACTTTGAGTAAATTGAAATATCAGTGTTTCACATTAACATCAAGTAGTATTCAATGCATACATATTCTTTCGAGCCATTTGATGGAGTAATATCAAGAATTCTTTGGTAATTTGTCCTGTTTTTGTTTGTGAAATATCAAGTTAGAGTCTACTTCAAATTATGACGTTGGAAATATATTTAATTAAAGTCTTTCTATCTAATGTGGATGAGACTTGACTTTGGTTTGATACGGACCCGTCGAATAATTTAAAAAAAAGAGAGATAAGTTTTTGAATGATAGGCACAACAATGCTGTCTAGCTTTACTTTAGTGCTTGCTATATTAATTAGTTAAAATAACCACTCGGAATGAGTCCAACTCCTATGGCCCACTTCATTAAGGAAGTAAGCCAAGCAATCATCAATGGGAAGAGAATTTCCTAAATAAGGAAGCTCTCTATCCAACTTTCATGCTAAGAGTCAGTCTCTATATCTCATCATCATGGTTGTAAAGACTTTTGATTTCTAAATGAGAAACCAATCAAACATACTACAGAAATGATCCTGTGAAGTATGATCTTAATTGGATAACTGCACCCTGAAGTAACTTTATCCTCTTTTTCCGCTCTATTCACCTTTGAATATTTGAGAAATCTCAAGAAAACTTATGCTAACTCCATCTGTCGTCAAAGAGGTCAAGAGTCTGATAAACATTTTTTTTTTTTTAAAGAAACTAAATATGTACAAGGTTGTAGCTTGTAGCCAGGAAGTGGTTCTGAAGATCAAAACATTTAGACGAAACTAACAACTACAGACAGCCATTTTTGGGGAACTAAACAAGTTCGACAATGTTTAAACCACCTTTAGACTAAAAAATTAAAGTGAAATAGTGAATGATTATATGTCAAAAATGGGAGCATGAAAATAATAAGGTATATGTCTATATTGCCTAACTTTATTATATATCTGAATTTAAATTGTATAAAAATAAAATATGTGATTACATCTGTGATCCAATCTGATTTAAATATTCAACCTGAAAAAATAGACAATTTCTATGGAAAGAATAAGATCTTTTCTGTAATATTACCTACTTTTCACGTCCCTAATTGATCCAAAAAATCCAAAAGCCTACTTTGAGTAAATTGAAATATCAGTGTTTCACATTAACATCAAGTAGTATTCAATGCATACATATTCTTTCGAGCCATTTGATGGAGTAATATCAAGAATTCTTTGGTAATTTGTCCTGTTTTTGTTTGTGAAATATCAAGTTAGAGTCTACTTCAAATTATGACGTTGGAAATATATTTAATTAAAGTCTTTCTATCTAATGTGGATGAGACTTGACTTTGGTTTGATACGGACCCGTCGAATAATTTAAAAAAGAGAGATAAGTTTTTGAATGATAGGCACAACAATGCTGTCTAGCTTTACTTTAGTGCTTGCTATATTAATTAGTTAAAATAACCACTCGGAATGAGTCCAACTCCTATGGCCCACTTCATTAAGGAAGTAAGCCAAGCAATCATCAATGGGAAGAGAATTTCCTAAATAAGGAAGCTCTCTATCCAACTTTCATGCTAAGAGTCAGTCTCTATATCTCATCATCATGGTTGTAAAGACTTTTGATTTCTAAATGAGAAACCAATCAAACATACTACAGAAATGATCCTGTGAAGTATGATCTTAATTGGATAACTGCACCCTGAAGTAACTTTATCCTCTTTTTCCGCTCTATTCACCTTTGAATATTTGAGAAATCTCAAGAAAACTTATGCTAACTCCATCTGTCGTCAAAGAGGTCAAGAGTCTGATAAACATTTTTTTTTTTTAAAGAAACTAAATATGTACAAGGTTGTAGCTTGTAGCCAGGAAGTGGTTCTGAAGATCAAAACATTTAGACGAAACTAACAACTACAGACAGCCATTTTTGGGGAACTAAACAAGTTCGACAATGTTTAAACCACCTTTAGACTAAAAAATTAAAGTGAAATAGTGAATGATTATATGTCAAAAATGGGAGCATGAAAATAATAAGGTATATGTCTATATTGCCTAACTTTATTATATATCTGAATTTAAATTGTATAAAAAATAAAATATGTGATTACATCTGTGATCCAATCTGATTTAAATATTCAACCTGAAAAAATAGACAATTTCTATGGAAAGAATAAGATCTTTTTCTGTAATATTACCTACTTTTCACGTCCCTAATTGATCCAAAAAATCCAAAAGCCTACTTTGAGTAAATTGAAATATCAGTGTTTCACATTAACATCAAGTAGTATTCAATGCATACATATTCTTTCGAGCCATTTGATGGAGTAATATCAAGAATTCTTTGGTAATTTGTCCTGTTTTTGTTTGTGAAATATCAAGTTAGAGTCTACTTCAAATTATGACGTTGGAAATATATTTAATTAAAGTCTTTCTATCTAATGTGGATGAGACTTGACTTTGGTTTGATACGGACCCGTCGAATAATTAAAAAAAAAAAAGATAAGTTTTTGAATGATAGGCACAACAATGCTGTCTAGCTTACTTTAGTGCTTGCTATATTAATTAGTTAAAATAACCACTCGGAATGAGTCCAACTCCTATGGCCCACTTCATTAAGGAAGTAAGCCAAGCAATCATCAATGGGAAGAGAATTTCCTAAATAAGGAAGCTCTCTATCCAACTTTCATGCTAAGAGTCAGTCTCTATATCTCATCATCATGGTTGTAAAGACTTTTGATTTCTAAATGAGAAACCAATCAAACATACTACAGAAATGATCCTGTGAAGTATGATCTTAATTGGATAACTGCACCCTGAAGTAACTTTATCCTCTTTTTCCGCTCTATTCACCTTTGAATATTTGAGAAATCTCAAGAAAACTTATGCTAACTCCATCTGTCGTCAAAGAGGTCAAGAGTCTGATAAACATTTTTTTTTTTAAAGAAACTAAATATGTACAAGGTTGTAGCTTGTAGCCAGGAAGTGGTTCTGAAGATCAAAACATTTAGACGAAACTAACAACTACAGACAGCCATTTTTGGGGAACTAAACAAGTTCGACAATGTTTAAACCACCTTTAGACTAAAAAATTAAAGTGAAATAGTGAATGATTATATGTCAAAAATGGGAGCATGAAAATAATAAGGTATATGTCTATATTGCCTAACTTTATTATATATCTGAATTTAAATTGTATAAAAAATAAAATATGTGATTACATCTGTGATCCAATCTGATTTAAATATTCAACCTGAAAAAATAGACAATTTCTATGGAAAGAATAAGATCTTTTTCTGTAATATTACCTACTTTTCACGTCCCTAATTGATCCAAAAAATCCAAAAGCCTACTTTGAGTAAATTGAAATATCAGTGTTTCACATTAACATCAAGTAGTATTCAATGCATACATATTCTTTCGAGCCATTTGATGGAGTAATATCAAGAATTCTTTGGTAATTTGTCCTGTTTTTGTTTGTGAAATATCAAGTTAGAGTCTACTTCAAATTATGACGTTGGAAATATATTTAATTAAAGTCTTTCTATCTAATGTGGATGAGACTTGACTTTGGTTTGATACGGACCCGTCGAATAATTTAAAAAAAAAGAGAGATAAGTTTTTGAATGATAGGCACAACAATGCTGTCTAGCTTTACTTTAGTGCTTGCTATATTAATTAGTTAAAATAACCACTCGGAATGAGTCCAACTCCTATGGCCCACTTCATTAAGGAAGTAAGCCAAGCAATCATCAATGGGAAGAGAATTTCCTAAATAAGGAAGCTCTCTATCCAACTTTCATGCTAAGAGTCAGTCTCTATATCTCATCATCATGGTTGTAAAGACTTTTGATTTCTAAATGAGAAACCAATCAAACATACTACAGAAATGATCCTGTGAAGTATGATCTTAATTGGATAACTGCACCCTGAAGTAACTTTATCCTCTTTTTCCGCTCTATTCACCTTTGAATATTTGAGAAATCTCAAGAAAACTTATGCTAACTCCATCTGTCGTCAAAGAGGTCAAGAGTCTGATAAACATTTTTTTTTTTTAAAGAAACTAAATATGTACAAGGTTGTAGCTTGTAGCCAGGAAGTGGTTCTGAAGATCAAAACATTTAGACGAAACTAACAACTACAGACAGCCATTTTTGGGGAACTAAACAAGTTCGACAATGTTTAAACCACCTTTAGACTAAAAAATTAAAGTGAAATAGTGAATGATTATATGTCAAAAATGGGAGCATGAAAATAATAAGGTATATGTCTATATTGCCTAACTTTATTATATATCTGAATTTAAATTGTATAAAAATAAAATATGTGATTACATCTGTGATCCAATCTGATTTAAATATTCAACCTGAAAAAATAGACAATTTCTATGGAAAGAATAAGATCTTTTTCTGTAATATTACCTACTTTTCACGTCCCTAATTGATCCAAAAAATCCAAAAGCCTACTTTGAGTAAATTGAAATATCAGTGTTTCACATTAACATCAAGTAGTATTCAATGCATACATATTCTTTCGAGCCATTTGATGGAGTAATATCAAGAATTCTTTGGTAATTTGTCCTGTTTTTGTTTGTGAAATATCAAGTTAGAGTCTACTTCAAATTATGACGTTGGAAATATATTTAATTAAAGTCTTTCTATCTAATGTGGATGAGACTTGACTTTGGTTTGATACGGACCCGTCGAATAATTTAAAAAAAAGAGAGATAAGTTTTTGAATGATAGGCACAACAATGCTGTCTAGCTTTACTTTAGTGCTTGCTATATTAATTAGTTAAAATAACCACTCGGAATGAGTCCAACTCCTATGGCCCACTTCATTAAGGAAGTAAGCCAAGCAATCATCAATGGGAAGAGAATTTCCTAAATAAGGAAGCTCTCTATCCAACTTTCATGCTAAGAGTCAGTCTCTATATCTCATCATCATGGTTGTAAAGACTTTTGATTTCTAAATGAGAAACCAATCAAACATACTACAGAAATGATCCTGTGAAGTATGATCTTAATTGGATAACTGCACTGAAGTAACTTTATCCTCTTTTTCCGCTCTATTCACCTTTGAATATTTGAGAAATCTCAAGAAAACTTATGCTAACTCCATCTGTCGTCAAAGAGGTCAAGAGTCTGATAAACATTTTTTTTTTTTAAAGAAACTAAATATGTACAAGGTTGTAGCTTGTAGCCAGGAAGTGGTTCTGAAGATCAAAACATTTAGACGAAACTAACAACTACAGACAGCCATTTTTGGGGAACTAAACAAGTTCGACAATGTTTAAACCACCTTTAGACTAAAAAATTAAAGTGAAATAGTGAATGATTATATGTCAAAAATGGGAGCATGAAAATAATAAGGTATATGTCTATATTGCCTAACTTTATTATATATCTGAATTTAAATTGTATAAAAAATAAAATATGTGATTACATCTGTGATCCAATCTGATTTAAATATTCAACCTGAAAAAATAGACAATTTCTATGGAAAGAATAAGATCTTTTTCTGTAATATTACCTACTTTTCACGTCCCTAATTGATCCAAAAAATCCAAAAGCCTACTTTGAGTAAATTGAAATATCAGTGTTTCACATTAACATCAAGTAGTATTCAATGCATACATATTCTTTCGAGCCATTTGATGGAGTAATATCAAGAATTCTTTGGTAATTTGTCCTGTTTTTGTTTGTGAAATATCAAGTTAGAGTCTACTTCAAATTATGACGTTGGAAATATATTTAATTAAAGTCTTTCTATCTAATGTGGATGAGACTTGACTTTGGTTTGATACGGACCCGTCGAATAATTTAAAAAAAAGAGAGATAAGTTTTTGAATGATAGGCACAACAATGCTGTCTAGCTTTACTTTAGTGCTTGCTATATTAATTAGTTAAAATAACCACTCGGAATGAGTCCAACTCCTATGGCCCACTTCATTAAGGAAGTAAGCCAAGCAATCATCAATGGGAAGAGAATTTCCTAAATAAGGAAGCTCTCTATCCAACTTTCATGCTAAGAGTCAGTCTCTATATCTCATCATCATGGTTGTAAAGACTTTTGATTTCTAAATGAGAAACCAATCAAACATACTACAGAAATGATCCTGTGAAGTATGATCTTAATTGGATAACTGCACCCTGAAGTAACTTTATCCTCTTTTTCCGCTCTATTCACCTTTGAATATTTGAGAAATCTCAAGAAAACTTATGCTAACTCCATCTGTCGTCAAAGAGGTCAAGAGTCTGATAAACATTTTTTTTTTTTAAAGAAACTAAATATGTACAAGGTTGTAGCTTGTAGCCAGGAAGTGGTTCTGAAGATCAAAACATTTAGACGAAACTAACAACTACAGACAGCCATTTTTGGGGAACTAAACAAGTTCGACAATGTTTAAACCACCTTTAGACTAAAAAATTAAAGTGAAATAGTGAATGATTATATGTCAAAAATGGGAGCATGAAAATAATAAGGTATATGTCTATATTGCCTAACTTTATTATATATCTGAATTTAAATTGTATAAAAAATAAAATATGTGATTACATCTGTGATCCAATCTGATTTAAATATTCAACCTGAAAAAATAGACAATTTCTATGGAAAGAATAAGATCTTTTTCTGTAATATTACCTACTTTTCACGTCCCTAATTGATCCAAAAAAATCCAAAAGCCTACTTTGAGTAAATTGAAATATCAGTGTTTCACATTAACATCAAGTAGTATTCAATGCATACATATTCTTTCGAGCCATTTGATGGAGTAATATCAAGAATTCTTTGGTAATTTGTCCTGTTTTTGTTTGTGAAATATCAAGTTAGAGTCTACTTCAAATTATGACGTTGGAAATATATTTAATTAAAGTCTTTCTATCTAATGTGGATGAGACTTGACTTTGGTTTGATACGGACCCGTCGAATAATTTAAAAAAAAAGAGAGATAAGTTTTTGAATGATAGGCACAACAATGCTGTCTAGCTTTACTTTAGTGCTTGCTATATTAATTAGTTAAAATAACCACTCGGAATGTCCAACTCCTATGGCCCACTTCATTAAGGAAGTAAGCCAAGCAATCATCAATGGGAAGAGAATTTCCTAAATAAGGAAGCTCTCTATCCAACTTTCATGCTAAGAGTCAGTCTCTATATCTCATCATCATGGTTGTAAAGACTTTTGATTTCTAAATGAGAAACCAATCAAACATACTACAGAAATGATCCTGTGAAGTATGATCTTAATTGGATAACTGCACCCTGAAGTAACTTTATCCTCTTTTTCCGCTCTATTCACCTTTGAATATTTGAGAAATCTCAAGAAAACTTATGCTAACTCCATCTGTCGTCAAAGAGGTCAAGAGTCTGATAAACATTTTTTTTATTTTAAAGAAACTAAATATGTACAAGGTTGTAGCTTGTAGCCAGGAAGCGGTTCTGAAGATCAAAACATTTAGACGAAACTAACAACTACAGACAGCCATTTTTGGGGAACTAAACAAGTTCGACAATGTTTAAACCACCTTTAGACTAAAAAAAATTAAAGTGAAATAGTGAATGATTATATGTCAAAAATGGGAGCATGAAAATAATAAGGTATATGTCTATATTGCCTAACTTTATTATATATCTGAATTTAAATTGTATAAAAAATAAAATATGTGATTACATCTGTGATCCAATCTGATTTAAATATTCAACCTGAAAAAATAGACAATTTCTATGGAAAGAATAAGATCTTTTTCTGTAATATTACCTACTTTTCACGTCCCTAATTGATCCAAAAAAATCCAAAAGCCTACTTTGAGTAAATTGAAATATCAGTGTTTCACATTAACATCAAGTAGTATTCAATGCATACATATTCTTTCGAGCCATTTGATGGAGTAATATCAAGAATTCTTTGGTAATTTGTCCTGTTTTTGTTTGTGAAATATCAAGTTAGAGTCTACTTCAAATTATGACGTTGGAAATATATTTAATTAAAGTCTTTCTATCTAATGTGGATGAGACTTGACTTTGGTTTGATACGGACCCGTCGAATAATTTAAAAAAAAAAAGATAAGTTTTTGAATGATAGGCACAACAATGCTGTCTAGCTTTACTTTAGTGCTTGCTATATTAATTAGTTAAAATAACCACTCGGAATGAGTCCAACTCCTATGGCCCACTTCATTAAGGAAGTAAGCCAAGCAATCATCAATGGGAAGAGAATTTCCTAAATAAGGAAGCTCTCTATCCAACTTTCATGCTAAGAGTCAGTCTCTATATCTCATCATCATGGTTGTAAAGACTTTTGATTTCTAAATGAGAAACCAATCAAACATACTACAGAAATGATCCTGTGAAGTATGATCTTAATTGGATAACTGCACCCTGAAGTAACTTTATCCTCTTTTTCCGCTCTATTCACCTTTGAATATTTGAGAAATCTCAAGAAAACTTATGCTAACTCCATCTGTCGTCAAAGAGGTCAAGAGTCTGATAAACATTTTTTTTTTTTTTAAAGAAACTAAATATGTACAAGGTTGTAGCTTGTAGCCAGCCAGGAAGCGGTTCTGAAGATCAAAACATTTAGACGAAACTAACAACTACAGACAGCCATTTTTGGGGAACTAAACAAGTTCGACAATGTTTAAACCACCTTTAGACTAAAAAATTAAAGTGAAATAGTGAATGATTATATGTCAAAAATGGGAGCATGAAAATAATAAGGTATATGTCTATATTGCCTAACTTTATTATATATCTGAATTTAAATTGTATAAAAATAAAATATGTGATTACATCTGTGATCCAATCTGATTTAAATATTCAACCTGAAAAAATAGACAATTTCTATGGAAAGAATAAGATCTTTTTCTGTAATATTACCTACTTTTCACGTCCCTAATTGATCCAAAAAATCCAAAAGCCTACTTTGAGTAAATTGAAATATCAGTGTTTCACATTAACATCAAGTAGTATTCAATGCATACATATTCTTTCGAGCCATTTGATGGAGTAATATCAAGAATTCTTTGGTAATTTGTCCTGTTTTGTTTGTGAAATATCAAGTTAGAGTCTACTTCAAATTATGACGTTGGAAATATATTTAATTAAAGTCTTTCTATCTAATGTGGATGAGACTTGACTTTGGTTTGATACGGACCCGTCGAATAATTAAAAAAAAAAAAGATAAGTTTTTGAATGATAGGCACAACAATGCTGTCTAGCTTTACTTTAGTGCTTGCTATATTAATTAGTTAAAATAACCACTCGGAATGAGTCCAACTCCTATGGCCCACTTCATTAAGGAAGTAAGCCAAGCAATCATCAATGGGAAGAGAATTTCCTAAATAAGGAAGCTCTCTATCCAACTTTCATGCTAAGAGTCAGTCTCTATATCTCATCATCATGGTTGTAAAGACTTTTGATTTCTAAATGAGAAACCAATCAAACATACTACAGAAATGATCCTGTGAAGTATGATCTTAATTGGATAACTGCACCCTGAAGTAACTTTATCCTCTTTTTCCGCTCTATTCACCTTTGAATATTTGAGAAATCTCAAGAAAACTTATGCTAACTCCATCTGTCGTCAAAGAGGTCAAGAGTCTGATAAACATTTTTTTTATTTTAAAGAAACTAAATATGTACAAGGTTGTAGCTTGTAGCCAGGAAGCGGTTCTGAAGATCAAAACATTTAGACGAAACTAACAACTACAGACAGCCATTTTTGGGGAACTAAACAAGTTCGACAATGTTTAAACCACCTTTAGACTAAAAAATTAAAGTGAAATAGTGAATGATTATATGTCAAAAATGGGAGCATGAAAATAATAAGGTATATGTCTATATTGCCTAACTTTATTATATATCTGAATTTAAATTGTATAAAAAATAAAATATGTGATTACATCTGTGATCCAATCTGATTTAAATATTCAACCTGAAAAAATAGACAATTTCTATGGAAAGAATAAGATCTTTTTCTGTAATATTACCTACTTTTCACGTCCCTAATTGATCCAAAAAATCCAAAAGCCTACTTTGAGTAAATTGAAATATCAGTGTTTCACATTAACATCAAGTAGTATTCAATGCATACATATTCTTTCGAGCCATTTGATGGAGTAATATCAAGAATTCTTTGGTAATTTGTCCTGTTTTTGTTTGTGAAATATCAAGTTAGAGTCTACTTCAAATTATGACGTTGGAAATATATTTAATTAAAGTCTTTCTATCTAATGTGGATGAGACTTGACTTTGGTTTGATACGGACCCGTCGAATAATTTAAAAAAAAGAGAGATAAGTTTTTGAATGATAGGCACAACAATGCTGTCTAGCTTTACTTTAGTGCTTGCTATATTAATTAGTTAAAATAACCACTCGGAATGAGTCCAACTCCTATGGCCCACTTCATTAAGGAAGTAAGCCAAGCAATCATCAATGGGAAGAGAATTTCCTAAATAAGGAAGCTCTCTATCCAACTTTCATGCTAAGAGTCAGTCTCTATATCTCATCATCATGGTTGTAAAGACTTTTGATTTCTAATGAGAAACCAATCAAACATACTACAGAAATGATCCTGTGAAGTATGATCTTAATTGGATAACTGCACCCTGAAGTAACTTTATCCTCTTTTTCCGCTCTATTCACCTTTGAATATTTGAGAAATCTCAAGAAAACTTATGCTAACTCCATCTGTCGTCAAAGAGGTCAAGAGTCTGATAAACATTTTTTTTTTTTAAAGAAACTAAATATGTACAAGGTTGTAGCTTGTAGCCAGGAAGTGGTTCTGAAGATCAAAACATTTAGACGAAACTAACAACTACAGACAGCCATTTTTGGGGAACTAAACAAGTTCGACAATGTTTAAACCACCTTTAGACTAAAAAATTAAAGTGAAATAGTGAATGATTATATGTCAAAAATGGGAGCATGAAAATAATAAGGTATATGTCTATATTGCCTAACTTTATTATATATCTGAATTTAAATTGTATAAAAAATAAAATATGTGATTACATCTGTGATCCAATCTGATTTAAATATTCAACCTGAAAAAATAGACAATTTCTATGGAAAGAATAAGATCTTTTTCTGTAATATTACCTACTTTTCACGTCCCTAATTGATCCAAAAAAATCCAAAAGCCTACTTTGAGTAAATTGAAATATCAGTGTTTCACATTAACATCAAGTAGTATTCAATGCATACATATTCTTTCGAGCCATTTGATGGAGTAATATCAAGAATTCTTTGGTAATTTGTCCTGTTTTTGTTTGTGAAATATCAAGTTAGAGTCTACTTCAAATTATGACGTTGGAAATATATTTAATTAAAGTCTTTCTATCTAATGTGGATGAGACTTGACTTTGGTTTGATACGGACCCGTCGAATAATTTAAAAAAAAAAAGATAAGTTTTTGAATGATAGGCACAACAATGCTGTCTAGCTTTACTTTAGTGCTTGCTATATTAATTAGTTAAAATAACCACTCGGAATGAGTCCAACTCCTATGGCCCACTTCATTAAGGAAGTAAGCCAAGATCATCATCAATGGGAAGAAAAATTCCCTAAATAAGGAAGCTCTCTATCCAACTTTCATGCTAAGAGTCAGTCTCTATATCTCATCATCATGGTTGTAAAGACTTTTGATTTCTAAATGAGAAACCAATCAAACATACTACAGAAATGATCCTGTGAAGTATGATCTTAATTGGATAACTGCACCCTGAAGTAACTTTATCCTCTTTTTCCGCTCTATTCACCTTTGAATATTTGAGAAATCTCAAGAAAACTTATGCTAACTCCATCTGTCGTCAAAGAGGTCAAGAGTCTGATAAACATTTTTTTTTTTTAAAGAAACTAAATATGTACAAGGTTGTAGCTTGTAGCCAGGAAGCGGTTCTGAAGATCAAAACATTTAGACGAAACTAACAACTACAGACAGCCATTTTTGGGGAACTAAACAAGTTCGACAATGTTTAAACCACCTTTAGACTAAAAAATTAAAGTGAAATAGTGAATGATTATATGTCAAAAATGGGAGCATGAAAATAATAAGGTATATGTCTATATTGCCTAACTTTATTATATATCTGAATTTAAATTGTATAAAAAATAAAATATGTGATTACATCTGTGATCCAATCTGATTTAAATATTCAACCTGAAAAAATAGACAATTTCTATGGAAAGAATAAGATCTTTTTCTGTAATATTACCTACTTTTCACGTCCCTAATTGATCCAAAAAAATCCAAAAGCCTACTTTGAGTAAATTGAAATATCAGTGTTTCACATTAACATCAAGTAGTATTCAATGCATACATATTCTTTCGAGCCATTTGATGGAGTAATATCAAGAATTCTTTGGTAATTTGTCCTGTTTTTGTTTGTGAAATATCAAGTTAGAGTCTACTTCAAATTATGACGTTGGAAATATATTTAATTAAAGTCTTTCTATCTAATGTGGATGAGACTTGACTTTGGTTTGATACGGACCCGTCGAATAATTTAAAAAAAAAAGAGAGATAAGTTTTTTGAATGATAGGCACAACAATGCTGTCTAGCTTTACTTTAGTGCTTGCTATATTAATTAGTTAAAATAACCACTCGGAATGAGTCCAACTCCTATGGCCCACTTCATTAAGGAAGTAAGCCAAGCAATCATCAATGGGAAGAGAATTTCCTAAATAAGGAAGCTCTCTATCCAACTTTCATGCTAAGAGTCAGTCTCTATATCTCATCATCATGGTTGTAAAGACTTTTGATTTCTAAATGAGAAACCAATCAAACATACTACAGAAATGATCCTGTGAAGTATGATCTTAATTGGATAACTGCACCCTGAAGTAACTTTATCCTCTTTTTCCGCTCTATTCACCTTTGAATATTTGAGAAATCTCAAGAAAACTTATGCTAACTCCATCTGTCGTCAAAGAGGTCAAGAGTCTGATAAACATTTTTTTTATTTTAAAGAAACTAAATATGTACAAGGTTGTAGCTTGTAGCCAGGAAGTGGTTCTGAAGATCAAAACATTTAGACGAAACTAACAACTACAGACAGCCATTTTTGGGGAACTAAACAAGTTCGACAATGTTTAAACCACCTTTAGACTAAAAAATTAAAGTGAAATAGTGAATGATTATATGTCAAAAATGGGAGCATGAAAATAATAAGGTATATGTCTATATTGCCTAACTTTATTATATATCTGAATTTAAATTGTATAAAAAATAAAATATGTGATTACATCTGTGATCCAATCTGATTTAAATATTCAACCT
Organism: Lepeophtheirus salmonis; assembly: GCF_016086655.4. NCBI lineage: Eukaryota > Metazoa > Arthropoda > Copepoda > Siphonostomatoida > Caligidae > Lepeophtheirus > Lepeophtheirus salmonis. Next base: position 4,089,394 of record NC_052138.2, on the reverse strand, counting down.
GAAAAAATAGACAATTTCTATGGAAAGAATAAGATCTTTTTCTGTAATATTACCTACTTTTCACGTCCCTAATTGATCCAAAAAATCCAAAAGCCTACTTTGAGTAAATTGAAATATCAGTGTTTCACATTAACATCAAGTAGTATTCAATGCATACATATTCTTTCGAGCCATTTGATGGAGTAATATCAAGAATTCTTTGGTAATTTGTCCTGTTTTTGTTTGTGAAATATCAAGTTAGAGTCTACTTCAAATTATGACGTTGGAAATATATTTAATTAAAGTCTTTCTATCTAATGTGGATGAGACTTGACTTTGGTTTGATACGGACCCGTCGAATAATTTAAAAAAAAAGAGAGATAAGTTTTTGAATGATAGGCACAACAATGCTGTCTAGCTTTACTTTAGTGCTTGCTATATTAATTAGTTAAAATAACCACTCGGAATGAGTCCAACTCCTATGGCCCACTTCATTAAGGAAGTAAGCCAAGCAATCATCAATGGGAAGAGAATTTCCTAAATAAGGAAGCTCTCTATCCAACTTTCATGCTAAGAGTCAGTCTCTATATCTCATCATCATGGTTGTAAAGACTTTTGATTTCTAAATGAGAAACCAATCAAACATACTACAGAAATGATCCTGTGAAGTATGATCTTAATTGGATAACTGCACCCTGAAGTAACTTTATCCTCTTTTTCCGCTCTATTCACCTTTGAATATTTGAGAAATCTCAAGAAAACTTATGCTAACTCCATCTGTCGTCAAAGAGGTCAAGAGTCTGATAAACATTTTTTTTTGTTTAAAAGAAACTAAATATGTACAAGGTTGTAGCTTGTAGCCAGGAAAGTGGTTCTGAAGATCAAAACATTTAGACGAAACTAACAACTACAGACAGCCATTTTTGGGGAACTAAACAAGTTCGACAATGTTTAAACCACCTTTAGACTAAAAAATTAAAGTGAAATAGTGAATGATTATATGTCAAAAATGGGAGCATGAAAATAATAAGGTATATGTCTATATTGCCTAACTTTATTATATATCTGAATTTAAATTGTATAAAAAATAAAATATGTGATTACATCTGTGATCCAATCTGATTTAAATATTCAACCTGAAAAAATAGACAATTTCTATGGAAAGAATAAGATCTTTTTCTGTAATATTACCTACTTTTCACGTCCCTAATTGATCCAAAAAAATCCAAAAGCCTACTTTGAGTAAATTGAAATATCAGTGTTTCACATTAACATCAAGTAGTATTCAATGCATACATATTCTTTCGAGCCATTTGATGGAGTAATATCAAGAATTCTTTGGTAATTTGTCCTGTTTTTGTTTGTGAAATATCAAGTTAGAGTCTACTTCAAATTATGACGTTGGAAATATATTTAATTAAAGTCTTTCTATCTAATGTGGATGAGACTTGACTTTGGTTTGATACGGACCCGTCGAATAATTTAAAAAAAAGAGAGATAAGTTTTTGAATGATAGGCACAACAATGCTGTCTAGCTTTACTTTAGTGCTTGCTATATTAATTAGTTAAAATAACCACTCGGAATGAGTCCAACTCCTATGGCCCACTTCATTAAGGAAGTAAGCCAAGCAATCATCAATGGGAAGAGAATTTCCTAAATAAGGAAGCTCTCTATCCAACTTTCATGCTAAGAGTCAGTCTCTATATCTCATCATCATGGTTGTAAAGACTTTTGATTTCTAAATGAGAAACCAATCAAACATACTACAGAAATGATCCTGTGAAGTATGATCTTAATTGGATAACTGCACCCTGAAGTAACTTTATCCTCTTTTTCCGCTCTATTCACCTTTGAATATTTGAGAAATCTCAAGAAAACTTATGCTAACTCCATCTGTCGTCAAAGAGGTCAAGAGTCTGATAAACATTTTTTTTTATTTTAAAGAAAAAAATATGTACAAGGTTGTAGCTTGTAGCCAGGAAGTGGTTCTGAAGATCAAAACATTTAGACGAAACTAACAACTACAGACAGCCATTTTTGGGGAACTAAACAAGTTCGACAATGTTTAAACCACCTTTAGACTAAAAAATTAAAGTGAAATAGTGAATGATTATATGTCAAAAATGGGAGCATGAAAATAATAAGGTATATGTCTATATTGCCTAACTTTATTATATATCTGAATTTAAATTGTATAAAAAATAAAATATGTGATTACATCTGTGATCCAATCTGATTTAAATATTCAACCTGAAAAAATAGACAATTTCTATGGAAAGAATAAGATCTTTTTCTGTAATATTACCTACTTTTCACGTCCCTAATTGATCCAAAAAAATCCAAAAGCCTACTTTGAGTAAATTGAAATATCAGTGTTTCACATTAACATCAAGTAGTATTCAATGCATACATATTCTTTCGAGCCATTTGATGGAGTAATATCAAGAATTCTTTGGTAATTTGTCCTGTTTTTGTTTGTGAAATATCAAGTTAGAGTCTACTTCAAATTATGACGTTGGAAATATATTTAATTAAAGTCTTTCTATCTAATGTGGATGAGACTTGACTTTGGTTTGATACGGACCCGTCGAATAATTTAAAAAAAAGAGAGATAAGTTTTTGAATGATAGGCACAACAATGCTGTCTAGCTTTACTTTAGTGCTTGCTATATTAATTAGTTAAAATAACCACTCGGAATGAGTCCAACTCCTATGGCCCACTTCATTAAGGAAGTAAGCCAAGCAATCATCAATGGGAAGAGAATTTCCTAAATAAGGAAGCTCTCTATCCAACTTTCATGCTAAGAGTCAGTCTCTATATCTCATCATCATGGTTGTAAAGACTTTTGATTTCTAAATGAGAAACCAATCAAACATACTACAGAAATGATCCTGTGAAGTATGATCTTAATTGGATAACTGCACCCTGAAGTAACTTTATCCTCTTTTTCCGCTCTATTCACCTTTGAATATTTGAGAAATCTCAAGAAAACTTATGCTAACTCCATCTGTCGTCAAAGAGGTCAAGAGTCTGATAAACATTTTTTTTTTTTAAAGAAACTAAATATGTACAAGGTTGTAGCTTGTAGCCAGGAAGTGGTTCTGAAGATCAAAACATTTAGACGAAACTAACAACTACAGACAGCCATTTTTGGGGAACTAAACAAGTTCGACAATGTTTAAACCACCTTTAGACTAAAAAATTAAAGTGAAATAGTGAATGATTATATGTCAAAAATGGGAGCATGAAAATAATAAGGTATATGTCTATATTGCCTAACTTTATTATATATCTGAATTTAAATTGTATAAAAAATAAAATATGTGATTACATCTGTGATCCAATCTGATTTAAATATTCAACCTGAAAAAATAGACAATTTCTATGGAAAGAATAAGATCTTTTTCTGTAATATTACCTACTTTTCACGTCCCTAATTGATCCAAAAAAATCCAAAAGCCTACTTTGAGTAAATTGAAATATCAGTGTTTCACATTAACATCAAGTAGTATTCAATGCATACATATTCTTTCGAGCCATTTGATGGAGTAATATCAAGAATTCTTTGGTAATTTGTCCTGTTTTTGTTTGTGAAATATCAAGTTAGAGTCTACTTCAAATTATGACGTTGGAAATATATTTAATTAAAGTCTTTCTATCTAATGTGGATGAGACTTGACTTTGGTTTGATACGGACCCGTCGAATAATTTAAAAAAAAGAGAGATAAGTTTTTGAATGATAGGCACAACAATGCTGTCTAGCTTTACTTTAGTGCTTGCTATATTAATTAGTTAAAATAACCACTCGGAATGAGTCCAACTCCTATGGCCCACTTCATTAAGGAAGTAAGCCAAGCAATCATCAATGGGAAGAGAATTTCCTAAATAAGGAAGCTCTCTATCCAACTTTCATGCTAAGAGTCAGTCTCTATATCTCATCATCATGGTTGTAAAGACTTTTGATTTCTAAATGAGAAACCAATCAAACATACTACAGAAATGATCCTGTGAAGTATGATCTTAATTGGATAACTGCACCCTGAAGTAACTTTATCCTCTTTTTCCGCTCTATTCACCTTTGAATATTTGAGAAATCTCAAGAAAACTTATGCTAACTCCATCTGTCGTCAAAGAGGTCAAGAGTCTGATAAACATTTTTTTTTTTTAAAGAAACTAAATATGTACAAGGTTGTAGCTTGTAGCCAGGAAGTGGTTCTGAAGATCAAAACATTTAGACGAAACTAACAACTACAGACAGCCATTTTTGGGGAACTAAACAAGTTCGACAATGTTTAAACCACCTTTAGACTAAAAAATTAAAGTGAAATAGTGAATGATTATATGTCAAAAATGGGAGCATGAAAATAATAAGGTATATGTCTATATTGCCTAACTTTATTATATATCTGAATTTAAATTGTATAAAAAATAAAATATGTGATTACATCTGTGATCCAATCTGATTTAAATATTCAACCTGAAAAAATAGACAATTTCTATGGAAAGAATAAGATCTTTTTCTGTAATATTACCTACTTTTCACGTCCCTAATTGATCCAAAAAAATCCAAAAGCCTACTTTGAGTAAATTGAAATATCAGTGTTTCACATTAACATCAAGTAGTATTCAATGCATACATATTCTTTCGAGCCATTTGATGGAGTAATATCAAGAATTCTTTGGTAATTTGTCCTGTTTTTGTTTGTGAAATATCAAGTTAGAGTCTACTTCAAATTATGACGTTGGAAATATATTTAATTAAAGTCTTTCTATCTAATGTGGATGAGACTTGACTTTGGTTTGATACGGACCCGTCGAATAATTTAAAAAAAAAGAGAGATAAGTTTTTGAATGATAGGCACAACAATGCTGTCTAGCTTTACTTTAGTGCTTGCTATATTAATTAGTTAAAATAACCACTCGGAATGAGTCCAACTCCTATGGCCCACTTCATTAAGGAAGTAAGCCAAGCAATCATCAATGGGAAGAGAATTTCCTAAATAAGGAAGCTCTCTATCCAACTTTCATGCTAAGAGTCAGTCTCTATATCTCATCATCATGGTTGTAAAGACTTTTGATTTCTAAATGAGAAACCAATCAAACATACTACAGAAATGATCCTGTGAAGTATGATCTTAATTGGATAACTGCACCCTGAAGTAACTTTATCCTCTTTTTCCGCTCTATTCACCTTTGAATATTTGAGAAATCTCAAGAAAACTTATGCTAACTCCATCTGTCGTCAAAGAGGTCAAGAGTCTGATAAACATTTTTTTTATTTTAAAGAAACTAAATATGTACAAGGTTGTAGCTTGTAGCCAGGAAGTGGTTCTGAAGATCAAAACATTTAGACGAAACTAACAACTACAGACAGCCATTTTTGGGGAACTAAACAAGTTCGACAATGTTTAAACCACCTTTAGACTAAAAAATTAAAGTGAAATAGTGAATGATTATATGTCAAAAATGGGAGCATGAAAATAATAAGGTATATGTCTATATTGCCTAACTTTATTATATATCTGAATTTAAATTGTATAAAAAATAAAATATGTGATTACATCTGTGATCCAATCTGATTTAAATATTCAACCTGAAAAAATAGACAATTTCTATGGAAAGAATAAGATCTTTTTCTGTAATATTACCTACTTTTCACGTCCCTAATTGATCCAAAAAATCCAAAAGCCTACTTTGAGTAAATTGAAATATCAGTGTTTCACATTAACATCAAGTAGTATTCAATGCATACATATTCTTTCGAGCCATTTGATGGAGTAATATCAAGAATTCTTTGGTAATTTGTCCTGTTTTTGTTTGTGAAATATCAAGTTAGAGTCTACTTCAAATTATGACGTTGGAAATATATTTAATTAAAGTCTTTCTATCTAATGTGGATGAGACTTGACTTTGGTTTGATACGGACCCGTCGAATAATTTAAAAAAAGAGAGATAAGTTTTTGAATGATAGGCACAACAATGCTGTCTAGCTTTACTTTAGTGCTTGCTATATTAATTAGTTAAAATAACCACTCGGAATGAGTCCAACTCCTATGGCCCACTTCATTAAGGAAGTAAGCCAAGCAATCATCAATGGGAAGAGAATTTCCTAAATAAGGAAGCTCTCTATCCAACTTTCATGCTAAGAGTCAGTCTCTATATCTCATCATCATGGTTGTAAAGACTTTTGATTTCTAAATGAGAAACCAATCAAACATACTACAGAAATGATCCTGTGAAGTATGATCTTAATTGGATAACTGCACCCTGAAGTAACTTTATCCTCTTTTTCCGCTCTATTCACCTTTGAATATTTGAGAAATCTCAAGAAAACTTATGCTAACTCCATCTGTCGTCAAAGAGGTCAAGAGTCTGATAAACATTTTTTTTTTTTAAAGAAACTAAATATGTACAAGGTTGTAGCTTGTAGCCAGGAAGTGGTTCTGAAGATCAAAACATTTAGACGAAACTAACAACTACAGACAGCCATTTTTGGGGAACTAAACAAGTTCGACAATGTTTAAACCACCTTTAGACTAAAAAATTAAAGTGAAATAGTGAATGATTATATGTCAAAAATGGGAGCATGAAAATAATAAGGTATATGTCTATATTGCCTAACTTTATTATATATCTGAATTTAAATTGTATAAAAAATAAAATATGTGATTACATCTGTGATCCAATCTGATTTAAATATTCAACCTGAAAAAATAGACAATTTCTATGGAAAGAATAAGATCTTTTTCTGTAATATTACCTACTTTTCACGTCCCTAATTGATCCAAAAAAATCCAAAAGCCTACTTTGAGTAAATTGAAATATCAGTGTTTCACATTAACATCAAGTAGTATTCAATGCATACATATTCTTTCGAGCCATTTGATGGAGTAATATCAAGAATTCTTTGGTAATTTGTCCTGTTTTTGTTTGTGAAATATCAAGTTAGAGTCTACTTCAAATTATGACGTTGGAAATATATTTAATTAAAGTCTTTCTATCTAATGTGGATGAGACTTGACTTTGGTTTGATACGGACCCGTCGAATAATTTAAAAAAAAAAGAGAGATAAGTTTTTGAATGATAGGCACAACAATGCTGTCTAGCTTTACTTTAGTGCTTGCTATATTAATTAGTTAAAATAACCACTCGGAATGAGTCCAACTCCTATGGCCCACTTCATTAAGGAAGTAAGCCAAGCAATCATCAATGGGAAGAGAATTTCCTAAATAAGGAAGCTCTCTATCCAACTTTCATGCTAAGAGTCAGTCTCTATATCTCATCATCATGGTTGTAAAGACTTTTGATTTCTAAATGAGAAACCAATCAAACATACTACAGAAATGATCCTGTGAAGTATGATCTTAATTGGATAACTGCACCCTGAAGTAACTTTATCCTCTTTTTCCGCTCTATTCACCTTTGAATATTTGAGAAATCTCAAAAAACTTATGCTAACTCCATCTGTCGTCAAAGAGGTCAAGAGTCTGATAAACATTTTTTTTTTTTAAAGAAACTAAATATGTACAAGGTTGTAGCTTGTAGCCAGGAAGTGGTTCTGAAGATCAAAACATTTAGACGAAACTAACAACTACAGACAGCCATTTTTGGGGAACTAAACAAGTTCGACAATGTTTAAACCACCTTTAGACTAAAAAATTAAAGTGAAATAGTGAATGATTATATGTCAAAAATGGGAGCATGAAAATAATAAGGTATATGTCTATATTGCCTAACTTTATTATATATCTGAATTTAAATTGTATAAAAAATAAAATATGTGATTACATCTGTGATCCAATCTGATTTAAATATTCAACCTGAAAAAATAGACAATTTCTATGGAAAGAATAAGATCTTTTTCTGTAATATTACCTACTTTTCACGTCCCTAATTGATCCAAAAAATCCAAAAGCCTACTTTGAGTAAATTGAAATATCAGTGTTTCACATTAACATCAAGTAGTATTCAATGCATACATATTCTTTCGAGCCATTTGATGGAGTAATATCAAGAATTCTTTGGTAATTTGTCCTGTTTTTGTTTGTGAAATATCAAGTTAGAGTCTACTTCAAATTATGACGTTGGAAATATATTTAATTAAAGTCTTTCTATCTAATGTGGATGAGACTTGACTTTGGTTTGATACGGACCCGTCGAATAATTTAAAAAAAAAGAGAGATAAGTTTTTGAATGATAGGCACAACAATGCTGTCTAGCTTTACTTTAGTGCTTGCTATATTAATTAGTTAAAATAACCACTCGGAATGAGTCCAACTCCTATGGCCCACTTCATTAAGGAAGTAAGCCAAGCAATCATCAATGGGAAGAGAATTTCCTAAATAAGGAAGCTCTCTATCCAACTTTCATGCTAAGAGTCAGTCTCTATATCTCATCATCATGGTTGTAAAGACTTTTGATTTCTAAATGAGAAACCAATCAAACATACTACAGAAATGATCCTGTGAAGTATGATCTTAATTGGATAACTGCACCCTGAAGTAACTTTATCCTCTTTTTCCGCTCTATTCACCTTTGAATATTTGAGAAATCTCAAGAAAACTTATGCTAACTCCATCTGTCGTCAAAGAGGTCAAGAGTCTGATAAACATTTTTTTTTGTTTAAAAGAAACTAAATATGTACAAGGTTGTAGCTTGTAGCCAGGAAGTGGTTCTGAAGATCAAAACATTTAGACGAAACTAACAACTACAGACAGCCATTTTTGGGGAACTAAACAAGTTCGACAATGTTTAAACCACCTTTAGACTAAAAAATTAAAGTGAAATAGTGAATGATTATATGTCAAAAATGGGAGCATGAAAATAATAAGGTATATGTCTATATTGCCTAACTTTATTATATATCTGAATTTAAATTGTATAAAAAATAAAATATGTGATTACATCTGTGATCCAATCTGATTTAAATATTCAACCTGAAAAAATAGACAATTTCTATGGAAAGAATAAGATCTTTTTCTGTAATATTACCTACTTTTCACGTCCCTAATTGATCCAAAAAAATCCAAAAGCCTACTTTGAGTAAATTGAAATATCAGTGTTTCACATTAACATCAAGTAGTATTCAATGCATACATATTCTTTCGAGCCATTTGATGGAGTAATATCAAGAATTCTTTGGTAATTTGTCCTGTTTTTGTTTGTGAAATATCAAGTTAGAGTCTACTTCAAATTATGACGTTGGAAATATATTTAATTAAAGTCTTTCTATCTAATGTGGATGAGACTTGACTTTGGTTTGATACGGACCCGTCGAATAATTAAAAAAAAAAAGAGAGATAAGTTTTTGAATGATAGGCACAACAATGCTGTCTAGCTTTACTTTAGTGCTTGCTATATTAATTAGTTAAAATAACCACTCGGAATGAGTCCAACTCCTATGGCCCACTTCATTAAGGAAGTAAGCCAAGCAATCATCAATGGGAAGAGATTCCCTAAATAAGGAAGCTCTCTATCCAACTTTCATGCTAAGAGTCAGTCTCTATATCTCATCATCATGGTTGTAAAGACTTTTGATTTCTAAATGAGAAACCAATCAAACATACTACAGAAATGATCCTGTGAAGTATGATCTTAATTGGATAACTGCACCCTGAAGTAACTTTATCCTCTTTTTCCGCTCTATTCACCTTTGAATATTTGAGAAATCTCAAGAAAACTTATGCTAACTCCATCTGTCGTCAAAGAGGTCAAGAGTCTGATAAACATTTTTTTTATTTTAAAGAAACTAAATATGTACAAGGTTGTAGCTTGTAGCCAGGAAGTGGTTCTGAAGATCAAAACATTTAGACGAAACTAACAACTACAGACAGCCATTTTTGGGGAACTAAACAAGTTCGACAATGTTTAAACCACCTTTAGACTAAAAAATTAAAGTGAAATAGTGAATGATTATATGTCAAAAATGGGAGCATGAAAATAATAAGGTATATGTCTATATTGCCTAACTTTATTATATATCTGAATTTAAATTGTATAAAAATAAAATATGTGATTACATCTGTGATCCAATCTGATTTAAATATTCAACCTGAAAAAATAGACAATTTCTATGGAAAGAATAAGATCTTTTTCTGTAATATTACCTACTTTTCACGTCCCTAATTGATCCAAAAAAATCCAAAAGCCTACTTTGAGTAAATTGAAATATCAGTGTTTCACATTAACATCAAGTAGTATTCAATGCATACATATTCTTTCGAGCCATTTGATGGAGTAATATCAAGAATTCTTTGGTAATTTGTCCTGTTTTTGTTTGTGAAATATCAAGTTAGAGTCTACTTCAAATTATGACGTTGGAAATATATTTAATTAAAGTCTTTCTATCTAATGTGGATGAGACTTGACTTTGGTTTGATACGGACCCGTCGAATAATTTAAAAAAAAGAGAGATAAGTTTTTGAATGATAGGCACAACAATGCTGTCTAGCTTCTTTAGTGCTTGCTATATTAATTAGTTAAAATAACCACTCGGAATGAGTCCAACTCCTATGGCCCACTTCATTAAGGAAGTAAGCCAAGCAATCATCAATGGGAAGAGAATTTCCTAAATAAGGAAGCTCTCTATCCAACTTTCATGCTAAGAGTCAGTCTCTATATCTCATCATCATGGTTGTAAAGACTTTTGATTTCTAAATGAGAAACCAATCAAACATACTACAGAAATGATCCTGTGAAGTATGATCTTAATTGGATAACTGCACCCTGAAGTAACTTTATCCTCTTTTTCCGCTCTATTCACCTTTGAATATTTGAGAAATCTCAAGAAAACTTATGCTAACTCCATCTGTCGTCAAAGAGGTCAAGAGTCTGATAAACATTTTTTTTATTTTAAAGAAACTAAATATGTACAAGGTTGTAGCTTGTAGCCAGGAAGTGGTTCTGAAGATCAAAACATTTAGACGAAACTAACAACTACAGACAGCCATTTTTGGGGAACTAAACAAGTTCGACAATGTTTAAACCACCTTTAGACTAAAAAATTAAAGTGAAATAGTGAATGATTATATGTCAAAAATGGGAGCATGAAAATAATAAGGTATATGTCTATATTGCCTAACTTTATTATATATCTGAATTTAAATTGTATAAAAATAAAATATGTGATTACATCTGTGATCCAATCTGATTTAAATATTCAACCTGAAAAAATAGACAATTTCTATGGAAAGAATAAGATCTTTTTCTGTAATATTACCTACTTTTCACGTCCCTAATTGATCCAAAAAAATCCAAAAGCCTACTTTGAGTAAATTGAAATATCAGTGTTTCACATTAACATCAAGTAGTATTCAATGCATACATATTCTTTCGAGCCATTTGATGGAGTAATATCAAGAATTCTTTGGTAATTTGTCCTGTTTTTGTTTGTGAAATATCAAGTTAGAGTCTACTTCAAATTATGACGTTGGAAATATATTTAATTAAAGTCTTTCTATCTAATGTGGATGAGACTTGACTTTGGTTTGATACGGACCCGTCGAATAATTTAAAAAAAAAAAGATAAGTTTTTGAATGATAGGCACAACAATGCTGTCTAGCTTTACTTTAGTGCTTGCTATATTAATTAGTTAAAATAACCACTCGGAATGAGTCCAACTCCTATGGCCCACTTCATTAAGGAAGTAAGCCAAGCAATCATCAATGGGAAGAGAATTTCCTAAATAAGGAAGCTCTCTATCCAACTTTCATGCTAAGAGTCAGTCTCTATATCTCATCATCATGGTTGTAAAGACTTTTGATTTCTAAATGAGAAACCAATCAAACATACTACAGAAATGATCCTGTGAAGTATGATCTTAATTGGATAACTGCACCCTGAAGTAACTTTATCCTCTTTTTCCGCTCTATTCACCTTTGAATATTTGAGAAATCTCAAGAAAACTTATGCTAACTCCATCTGTCGTCAAAGAGGTCAAGAGTCTGATAAACATTTTTTTTTTTTAAAGAAACTAAATATGTACAAGGTTGTAGCTTGTAGCCAGGAAGTGGTTCTGAAGATCAAAACATTTAGACGAAACTAACAACTACAGACAGCCATTTTTGGGGAACTAAACAAGTTCGACAATGTTTAAACCACCTTTAGACTAAAAAATTAAAGTGAAATAGTGAATGATTATATGTCAAAAATGGGAGCATGAAAATAATAAGGTATATGTCTATATTGCCTAACTTTATTATATATCTGAATTTAAATTGTATAAAAAATAAAATATGTGATTACATCTGTGATCCAATCTGATTTAAATATTCAACCTGAAAAAAATAGACAATTTCTATGGAAAGAATAAGATCTTTTTCTGTAATATTACCTACTTTTCACGTCCCTAATTGATCCAAAAAATCCAAAAGCCTACTTTGAGTAAATTGAAATATCAGTGTTTCACATTAACATCAAGTAGTATTCAATGCATACATATTCTTTCGAGCCATTTGATGGAGTAATATCAAGAATTCTTTGGTAATTTGTCCTGTTTTTGTTTGTGAAATATCAAGTTAGAGTCTACTTCAAATTATGACGTTGGAAATATATTTAATTAAAGTCTTTCTATCTAATGTGGATGAGACTTGACTTTGGTTTGATACGGACCCGTCGAATAATTTAAAAAAAAAAAAGAGAGATAAGTTTTTGAATGATAGGCACAACAATGCTGTCTAGCTTTACTTTAGTGCTTGCTATATTAATTAGTTAAAATAACCACTCGGAATGAGTCCAACTCCTATGGCCCACTTCATTAAGGAAGTAAGCCAAGCAATCATCAATGGGAAGAGAATTTCCTAAATAAGGAAGCTCTCTATCCAACTTTCATGCTAAGAGTCAGTCTCTATATCTCATCATCATGGTTGTAAAGACTTTTGATTTCTAAATGAGAAACCAATCAAACATACTACAGAAATGATCCTGTGAAGTATGATCTTAATTGGATAACTGCACCCTGAAGTAACTTTATCCTCTTTTTCCGCTCTATTCACCTTTGAATATTTGAGAAATCTCAAGAAAACTTATGCTAACTCCATCTGTCGTCAAAGAGGTCAAGAGTCTGATAAACATTTTTTTTTTTTAAAGAAACTAAATATGTACAAGGTTGTAGCTTGTAGCCAGGAAGCGGTTCTGAAGATCAAAACATTTAGACGAAACTAACAACTACAGACAGCCATTTTTGGGGAACTAAACAAGTTCGACAATGTTTAAACCACCTTTAGACTAAAAAATTAAAGTGAAATAGTGAATGATTATATGTCAAAAATGGGAGCATGAAAATAATAAGGTATATGTCTATATTGCCTAACTTTATTATATATCTGAATTTAAATTGTATAAAAATAAAATATGTGATTACATCTGTGATCCAATCTGATTTAAATATTCAACCTGAAAAAATAGACAATTTCTATGGAAAGAATAAGATCTTTTTCTGTAATATTACCTACTTTTCACGTCCCTAATTGATCCAAAAAAATCCAAAAGCCTACTTTGAGTAAATTGAAATATCAGTGTTTCACATTAACATCAAGTAGTATTCAATGCATACATATTCTTTCGAGCCATTTGATGGAGTAATATCAAGAATTCTTTGGTAATTTGTCCTGTTTTTGTTTGTGAAATATCAAGTTAGAGTCTACTTCAAATTATGACGTTGGAAATATATTTAATTAAAGTCTTTCTATCTAATGTGGATGAGACTTGACTTTGGTTTGATACGGACCCGTCGAATAATTTAAAAAAAAAAGAGAGATAAGTTTTTGAATGATAGGCACAACAATGCTGTCTAGCTTTACTTTAGTGCTTGCTATATTAATTAGTTAAAATAACCACTCGGAATGAGTCCAACTCCTATGGCCCACTTCATTAAGGAAGTAAGCCAAGCAATCATCAATGGGAAGAGAATTTCCTAAATAAGGAAGCTCTCTATCCAACTTTCATGCTAAGAGTCAGTCTCTATATCTCATCATCATGGTTGTAAAGACTTTTGATTTCTAAATGAGAAACCAATCAAACATACTACAGAAATGATCCTGTGAAGTATGATCTTAATTGGATAACTGCACCCTGAAGTAACTTTATCCTCTTTTTCCGCTCTATTCACCTTTGAATATTTGAGAAATCTCAAGAAAACTTATGCTAACTCCATCTGTCGTCAAAGAGGTCAAGAGTCTGATAAACATTTTTTTTATTTTAAAGAAACTAAATATGTACAAGGTTGTAGCTTGTAGCCAGGAAGTGGTTCTGAAGATCAAAACATTTAGACGAAACTAACAACTACAGACAGCCATTTTTGGGGAACTAAACAAGTTCGACAATGTTTAAACCACCTTTAGACTAAAAAATTAAAGTGAAATAGTGAATGATTATATGTCAAAAATGGGAGCATGAAAATAATAAGGTATATGTCTATATTGCCTAACTTTATTATATATCTGAATTTAAATTGTATAAAAAATAAAATATGTGATTACATCTGTGATCCAATCTGATTTAAATATTCAACCTGAAAAAATAGACAATTTCTATGGAAAGAATAAGATCTTTTTCTGTAATATTACCTACTTTTCACGTCCCTAATTGATCCAAAAAATCCAAAAGCCTACTTTGAGTAAATTGAAATATCAGTGTTTCACATTAACATCAAGTAGTATTCAATGCATACATATTCTTTCGAGCCATTTGATGGAGTAATATCAAGAATTCTTTGGTAATTTGTCCTGTTTTTGTTTGTGAAATATCAAGTTAGAGTCTACTTCAAATTATGACGTTGGAAATATATTTAATTAAAGTCTTTCTATCTAATGTGGATGAGACTTGACTTTGGTTTGATACGGACCCGTCGAATAATTTAAAAAAAAAAAAGAGAGATAAGTTTTTGAATGATAGGCACAACAATGCTGTCTAGCTTTACTTTAGTGCTTGCTATATTAATTAGTTAAAATAACCACTCGGAATGAGTCCAACTCCTATGGCCCACTTCATTAAGGAAGTAAGCCAAGCAATCATCAATGGGAAGAGAATTTCCTAAATAAGGAAGCTCTCTATCCAACTTTCATGCTAAGAGTCAGTCTCTATATCTCATCATCATGGTTGTAAAGACTTTTGATTTCTAAATGAGAAACCAATCAAACATACTACAGAAATGATCCTGTGAAGTATGATCTTAATTGGATAACTGCACCCTGAAGTAACTTTATCCTCTTTTTCCGCTCTATTCACCTTTGAATATTTGAGAAATCTCAAGAAAACTTATGCTAACTCCATCTGTCGTCAAAGAGGTCAAGAGTCTGATAAACATTTTTTTTTATTTTAAAGAAACTAAATATGTACAAGGTTGTAGCTTGTAGCCAGGAAGTGGTTCTGAAGATCAAAACATTTAGACGAAACTAACAACTACAGACAGCCATTTTTGGGGAACTAAACAAGTTCGACAATGTTTAAACCACCTTAGACTAAAAAATTAAAGTGAAATAGTGAATGATTATATGTCAAAAATGGGAGCATGAAAATAATAAGGTATATGTCTATATTGCCTAACTTTATTATATATCTGAATTTAAATTGTATAAAAATAAAATATGTGATTACATCTGTGATCCAATCTGATTTAAATATTCAACCTGAAAAAATAGACAATTTCTATGGAAAGAATAAGATCTTTTTCTGTAATATTACCTACTTTTCACGTCCCTAATTGATCCAAAAAATCCAAAAGCCTACTTTGAGTAAATTGAAATATCAGTGTTTCACATTAACATCAAGTAGTATTCAATGCATACATATTCTTTCGAGCCATTTGATGGAGTAATATCAAGAATTCTTTGGTAATTTGTCCTGTTTTTGTTTGTGAAATATCAAGTTAGAGTCTACTTCAAATTATGACGTTGGAAATATATTTAATTAAAGTCTTTCTATCTAATGTGGATGAGACTTGACTTTGGTTTGATACGGACCCGTCGAATAATTTAAAAAAAAGAGAGATAAGTTTTTGAATGATAGGCACAACAATGCTGTCTAGCTTTACTTTAGTGCTTGCTATATTAATTAGTTAAAATAACCACTCGGAATGAGTCCAACTCCTATGGCCCACTTCATTAAGGAAGTAAGCCAAGCAATCATCAATGGGAAGAGAATTTCCTAAATAAGGAAGCTCTCTATCCAACTTTCATGCTAAGAGTCAGTCTCTATATCTCATCATCATGGTTGTAAAGACTTTTGATTTCTAAATGAGAAACCAATCAAACATACTACAGAAATGATCCTGTGAAGTATGATCTTAATTGGATAACTGCACCCTGAAGTAACTTTATCCTCTTTTTCCGCTCTATTCACCTTTGAATATTTGAGAAATCTCAAGAAAACTTATGCTAACTCCATCTGTCGTCAAAGAGGTCAAGAGTCTGATAAACATTTTTTTTATTTTAAAGAAACTAAATATGTACAAGGTTGTAGCTTGTAGCCAGGAAGCGGTTCTGAAGATCAAAACATTTAGACGAAACTAACAACTACAGACAGCCATTTTTGGGGAACTAAACAAGTTCGACAATGTTTAAACCACCTTTAGACTAAAAAATTAAAGTGAAATAGTGAATGATTATATGTCAAAAATGGGAGCATGAAAATAATAAGGTATATGTCTATATTGCCTAACTTTATTATATATCTGAATTTAAATTGTATAAAAAATAAAATATGTGATTACATCTGTGATCCAATCTGATTTAAATATTCAACCTGAAAAAATAGACAATTTCTATGGAAAGAATAAGATCTTTTTCTGTAATATTACCTACTTTTCACGTCCCTAATTGATCCAAAAAAAATCCAAAAGCCTACTTTGAGTAAATTGAAATATCAGTGTTTCACATTAACATCAAGTAGTATTCAATGCATACATATTCTTTCGAGCCATTTGATGGAGTAATATCAAGAATTCTTTGTAATTTGTCCTGTTTTTGTTTGTGAAATATCAAGTTAGAGTCTACTTCAAATTATGACGTTGGAAATATATTTAATTAAAGTCTTTCTATCTAATGTGGATGAGACTTGACTTTGGTTTGATACGGACCCGTCGAATAATTTAAAAAAAAAAGAGAGATAAGTTTTTGAATGATAGGCACAACAATGCTGTCTAGCTTTACTTTAGTGCTTGCTATATTAATTAGTTAAAATAACCACTCGGAATGAGTCCAACTCCTATGGCCCACTTCATTAAGGAAGTAAGCCAAGCAATCATCAATGGGAAGAGAATTTCCTAAATAAGGAAGCTCTCTATCCAACTTTCATGCTAAGAGTCAGTCTCTATATCTCATCATCATGGTTGTAAAGACTTTTGATTTCTAAATGAGAAACCAATCAAACATACTACAGAAATGATCCTGTGAAGTATGATCTTAATTGGATAACTGCACCCTGAAGTAACTTTATCCTCTTTTTCCGCTCTATTCACCTTTGAATATTTGAGAAATCTCAAGAAAACTTATGCTAACTCCATCTGTCGTCAAAGAGGTCAAGAGTCTGATAAACATTTTTTTTTTATTTTAAAGAAACTAAATATGTACAAGGTTGTAGCTTGTAGCCAGGAAGTGGTTCTGAAGATCAAAACATTTAGACGAAACTAACAACTACAGACAGCCATTTTTGGGGAACTAAACAAGTTCGACAATGTTTAAACCACCTTTAGACTAAAAAATTAAAGTGAAATAGTGAATGATTATATGTCAAAAATGGGAGCATGAAAATAATAAGGTATATGTCTATATTGCCTAACTTTATTATATATCTGAATTTAAATTGTATAAAAATAAAATATGTGATTACATCTGTGATCCAATCTGATTTAAATATTCAACCTGAAAAAATAGACAATTTCTATGGAAAGAATAAGATCTTTTTCTGTAATATTACCTACTTTTCACGTCCCTAATTGATCCAAAAAAATCCAAAAGCCTACTTTGAGTAAATTGAAATATCAGTGTTTCACATTAACATCAAGTAGTATTCAATGCATACATATTCTTTCGAGCCATTTGATGGAGTAATATCAAGAATTCTTTGGTAATTTGTCCTGTTTTTGTTTGTGAAATATCAAGTTAGAGTCTACTTCAAATTATGACGTTGGAAATATATTTAATTAAAGTCTTTCTATCTAATGTGGATGAGACTTGACTTTGGTTTGATACGGACCCGTCGAATAATTAAAAAAAAAAAAGATAAGTTTTTGAATGATAGGCACAACAATGCTGTCTAGCTTTACTTTAGTGCTTGCTATATTAATTAGTTAAAATAACCACTCGGAATGAGTCCAACTCCTATGGCCCACTTCATTAAGGAAGTAAGCCAAGCAATCATCAATGGGAAGAGAATTTCCTAAATAAGGAAGCTCTCTATCCAACTTTCATGCTAAGAGTCAGTCTCTATATCTCATCATCATGGTTGTAAAGACTTTTGATTTCTAAATGAGAAACCAATCAAACATACTACAGAAATGATCCTGTGAAGTATGATCTTAATTGGATAACTGCACCCTGAAGTAACTTTATCCTCTTTTTCCGCTCTATTCACCTTTGAATATTTGAGAAATCTCAAGAAAACTTATGCTAACTCCATCTGTCGTCAAAGAGGTCAAGAGTCTGATAAACATTTTTTTTTTTTAAAGAAACTAAATATGTACAAGGTTGTAGCTTGTAGCCAGGAAGTGGTTCTGAAGATCAAAACATTTAGACGAAACTAACAACTACAGACAGCCATTTTTGGGGAACTAAACAAGTTCGACAATGTTTAAACCACCTTTAGACTAAAAAATTAAAGTGAAATAGTGAATGATTATATGTCAAAAATGGGAGCATGAAAATAATAAGGTATATGTCTATATTGCCTAACTTTATTATATATCTGAATTTAAATTGTATAAAAAATAAAATATGTGATTACATCTGTGATCCAATCTGATTTAAATATTCAACCTGAAAAAATAGACAATTTCTATGGAAAGAATAAGATCTTTTTCTGTAATATTACCTACTTTTCACGTCCCTAATTGATCCAAAAAAAATCCAAAAGCCTACTTTGAGTAAATTGAAATATCAGTGTTTCACATTAACATCAAGTAGTATTCAATGCATACATATTCTTTCGAGCCATTTGATGGAGTAATATCAAGAATTCTTTGGTAATTTGTCCTGTTTTTTTGTTTGTGAAATATCAAGTTAGAGTCTACTTCAAATTATGACGTTGGAAATATATTTAATTAAAGTCTTTCTATCTAATGTGGATGAGACTTGACTTTGGTTTGATACGGACCCGTCGAATAATTTAAAAAAAAGAGAGATAAGTTTTTGAATGATAGGCACAACAATGCTGTCTAGCTTTACTTTAGTGCTTGCTATATTAATTAGTTAAAATAACCACTCGGAATGAGTCCAACTCCTATGGCCCACTTCATTAAGGAAGTAAGCCAAGCAATCATCAATGGGAAGAGAATTTCCTAAATAAGGAAGCTCTCTATCCAACTTTCATGCTAAGAGTCAGTCTCTATATCTCATCATCATGGTTGTAAAGACTTTTGATTTCTAAATGAGAAACCAATCAAACATACTACAGAAATGATCCTGTGAAGTATGATCTTAATTGGATAACTGCACCCTGAAGTAACTTTATCCTCTTTTTCCGCTCTATTCACCTTTGAATATTTGAGAAATCTCAAGAAAACTTATGCTAACTCCATCTGTCGTCAAAGAGGTCAAGAGTCTGATAAACATTTTTTTTTGTTTAAAAGAAACTAAATATGTACAAGGTTGTAGCTTGTAGCCAGGAAGTGGTTCTGAAGATCAAAACATTTAGACGAAACTAACAACTACAGACAGCCATTTTTGGGGAACTAAACAAGTTCGACAATGTTTAAACCACCTTTAGACTAAAAAATTAAAGTGAAATAGTGAATGATTATATGTCAAAAATGGGAGCATGAAAATAATAAGGTATATGTCTATATTGCCTAACTTTATTATATATCTGAATTTAAATTGTATAAAAAATAAAATATGTGATTACATCTGTGATCCAATCTGATTTAAATATTCAACCTGAAAAAATAGACAATTTCTATGGAAAGAATAAGATCTTTTTCTGTAATATTACCTACTTTTCACGTCCCTAATTGATCCAAAAAATCCAAAAGCCTACTTTGAGTAAATTGAAATATCAGTGTTTCACATTAACATCAAGTAGTATTCAATGCATACATATTCTTTCGAGCCATTTGATGGAGTAATATCAAGAATTCTTTGGTAATTTGTCCTGTTTTTGTTTGTGAAATATCAAGTTAGAGTCTACTTCAAATTATGACGTTGGAAATATATTTAATTAAAGTCTTTCTATCTAATGTGGATGAGACTTGACTTTGGTTTGATACGGACCCGTCGAATAATTAAAAAAAAAAAAGAGAGATAAGTTTTTGAATGATAGGCACAACAATGCTGTCTAGCTTTACTTTAGTGCTTGCTATATTAATTAGTTAAAATAACCACTCGGAATGAGTCCAACTCCTATGGCCCACTTCATTAAGGAAGTAAGCCAAGCAATCATCAATGGGAAGAGAATTTCCTAAATAAGGAAGCTCTCTATCCAACTTTCATGCTAAGAGTCAGTCTCTATATCTCATCATCATGGTTGTAAAGACTTTTGATTTCTAAATGAGAAACCAATCAAACATACTACAGAAATGATCCTGTGAAGTATGATCTTAATTGGATAACTGCACCCTGAAGTAACTTTATCCTCTTTTTCCGCTCTATTCACCTTTGAATATTTGAGAAATCTCAAGAAAACTTATGCTAACTCCATCTGTCGTCAAAGAGGTCAAGAGTCTGATAAACATTTTTTTTTTTTAAAGAAACTAAATATGTACAAGGTTGTAGCTTGTAGCCAGGAAGTGGTTCTGAAGATCAAAACATTTAGACGAAACTAACAACTACAGACAGCCATTTTTGGGGAACTAAACAAGTTCGACAATGTTTAAACCACCTTTAGACTAAAAAATTAAAGTGAAATAGTGAATGATTATATGTCAAAAATGGGAGCATGAAAATAATAAGGTATATGTCTATATTGCCTAACTTTATTATATATCTGAATTTAAATTGTATAAAAATAAAATATGTGATTACATCTGTGATCCAATCTGATTTAAATATTCAACCTGAAAAAATAGACAATTTCTATGGAAAGAATAAGATCTTTTTCTGTAATATTACCTACTTTTCACGTCCCTAATTGATCCAAAAAATCCAAAAGCCTACTTTGAGTAAATTGAAATATCAGTGTTTCACATTAACATCAAGTAGTATTCAATGCATACATATTCTTTCGAGCCATTTGATGGAGTAATATCAAGAATTCTTTGGTAATTTGTCCTGTTTTTGTTTGTGAAATATCAAGTTAGAGTCTACTTCAAATTATGACGTTGGAAATATATTTAATTAAAGTCTTTCTATCTAATGTGGATGAGACTTGACTTTGGTTTGATACGGACCCGTCGAATAATTTAAAAAAAAAGAGAGATAAGTTTTTGAATGATAGGCACAACAATGCTGTCTAGCTTTACTTTAGTGCTTGCTATATTAATTAGTTAAAATAACCACTCGGAATGAGTCCAACTCCTATGGCCCACTTCATTAAGGAAGTAAGCCAAGCAATCATCAATGGGAAGAGAATTTCCTAAATAAGGAAGCTCTCTATCCAACTTTCATGCTAAGAGTCAGTCTCTATATCTCATCATCATGGTTGTAAAGACTTTTGATTTCTAAATGAGAAACCAATCAAACATACTACAGAAATGATCCTGTGAAGTATGATCTTAATTGGATAACTGCACCCTGAAGTAACTTTATCCTCTTTTTCCGCTCTATTCACCTTTGAATATTTGAGAAATCTCAAGAAAACTTATGCTAACTCCATCTGTCGTCAAAGAGGTCAAGAGTCTGATAAACATTTTTTTTTGTTTAAAAGAAACTAAATATGTACAAGGTTGTAGCTTGTAGCCAGGAAGTGGTTCTGAAGATCAAAACATTTAGACGAAACTAACAACTACAGACAGCCATTTTTGGGGAACTAAACAAGTTCGACAATGTTTAAACCACCTTTAGACTAAAAAATTAAAGTGAAATAGTGAATGATTATATGTCAAAAATGGGAGCATGAAAATAATAAGGTATATGTCTATATTGCCTAACTTTATTATATATCTGAATTTAAATTGTATAAAAAATAAAATATGTGATTACATCTGTGATCCAATCTGATTTAAATATTCAACCTGAAAAAATAGACAATTTCTATGGAAAGAATAAGATCTTTTTCTGTAATATTACCTACTTTTCACGTCCCTAATTGATCCAAAAAAATCCAAAAGCCTACTTTGAGTAAATTGAAATATCAGTGTTTCACATTAACATCAAGTAGTATTCAATGCATACATATTCTTTCGAGCCATTTGATGGAGTAATATCAAGAATTCTTTGGTAATTTGTCCTGTTTTTGTTTGTGAAATATCAAGTTAGAGTCTACTTCAAATTATGACGTTGGAAATATATTTAATTAAAGTCTTTCTATCTAATGTGGATGAGACTTGACTTTGGTTTGATACGGACCCGTCGAATAATTTAAAAAAAAGAGAGATAAGTTTTTGAATGATAGGCACAACAATGCTGTCTAGCTTTACTTTAGTGCTTGCTATATTAATTAGTTAAAATAACCACTCGGAATGAGTCCAACTCCTATGGCCCACTTCATTAAGGAAGTAAGCCAAGCAATCATCAATGGGAAGAGAATTTCCTAAATAAGGAAGCTCTCTATCCAACTTTCATGCTAAGAGTCAGTCTCTATATCTCATCATCATGGTTGTAAAGACTTTTGATTTCTAAATGAGAAACCAATCAAACATACTACAGAAATGATCCTGTGAAGTATGATCTTAATTGGATAACTGCACCCTGAAGTAACTTTATCCTCTTTTTCCGCTCTATTCACCTTTGAATATTTGAGAAATCTCAAGAAAACTTATGCTAACTCCATCTGTCGTCAAAGAGGTCATGTTATTACATTTTTTATTCAGGTAATATTGTAATCCTGTTTTGAATATCAAAAGTTGCGTGATAATAATTTCGAATCTTTGCGTGATACAACGTGTTTTTTTAAAATAATGAGTCGATAATTGTTTTATCCAATATCGATTTTATGTTTTTTTTTTTAAATATTTGTAAGTGTATCTGTTTTAATTAATTTAATTATTGTTATGTCACTAATTGTCACTAAGGTCAACACAAATCCTACTCTGTCCTTTACTTGGAGTTGATCCTATACTCTAGTATTAGTCCCACTAGGACTTTTTATCGTAATCATAACTTCCCAACCAATATTACATATCCAAGAATGGTTACAAAATTAATCCAATATCTTACTCAATTTTTATCAAATTTGAATGACTTGCAAAATGTTCAAATTTGTGAGAAACAATCCAGTCCTTGATCTTTTTTGTCATAAAAGTGAAATGCTCTCAATAAAGAAAGGGAAAATTTGAAGATATGTATCCTTGATATTACAATATTAAACTACCACGTCCTCTAAATTTTGAAATTATATTAGCTTCCAAATTAAAAATTCTTATTCCCAAGAATTATATTCAATGTCATGTAAGACGTCTAAAAACAATTCTATCGTCATCAAGACCCAAAAAAAGACAGCTCTAGTGTTTATATGGATATTTGTCACGAATATTACAAAAAATTTGATTATAAATTAAATAGAAATTTTTCGAATTTGAAAATAAACACTTGTTAAATGTTCATTTTATAACTTGTCTTCCTTAATGTAGGATAAAATTTATTCACATTTCCATTTGTATAAAATATTATGCGAATATTTTAGGTAGTTTAATTTTTTTAAGTGTATTTATTCTAAAATTAATTGGACCCATGGTTAATAGAAACGCATATTTCTATTACCCTTGATTGGACCTATAATTCTGATATTAGTTACTTTTCTTAGAATTCTAACATGTTTGAAATATAATATTATGCATGTAATATGAACAAATAAATATAAAAGTATATTTTTTAACATTAAATGAAATCTGTTGCAAGCCTTCCAGTTTTTGCCACGTGACCTTTTGTGGTTTTGCGATCCAAGCCTTTAGAATATTCAAATTTCAACGGCATAAGAAAACCCGTATTGACAATAATAACATGAAGTTTATTCAAAAAGGTTAATTGAACCAAGTACTGTTGCTTCTAATTTTATGTTAGATATGAAGGAAATACATGTATCCTACAATGTCTCACTCCTTTTGATAGTCATCCAAATCTTGTAAAAATTATGAAACTGTATACTATTAGTGCCATTCCTTCTCTCTACGCCATTACAAGTAAATGGAATCTCCAAGTAAAGTAGTGTTGTCAAAGATTAAGAAAGAACTTCTAGGAAATGATAATCTTCTTGTCTTAGACAAAACTACGATCAATGACTGCAGTATTGATTGGTCCTCTATATAGTCATGGTTATGTTGCTCCTATTTAATAATATTGGAAGATGTTGAGAAGGCTGACAATAGAACAATTGAAGTCAAAAGTCTTAACAACGTTTTTGACCCATATTTCTGTGGCAAGAGACTAAAGGTTTTCACTATCGATGGCGCAGCTTATTTGATAAAAGAAGTCATAAAATCTTAAGCTACATTTTCAAATGATGTTGAATGTGATCTCCCCATGGTCTGAACAGAATAGTAACGCTCTCTCCGAATTACTTCGACAATACCAAGTAAAGTTAAAAATTCAACAGCCAACAATCCTGACAATATCTGCCACCTTGACATGGGTGACTAGCAAGTCGGATCTCCTTTTTCTTTGAACCACCATCGTCGCTCTGGATCGTAATATGAAAGTTGTTTTTAAGAAAATTGTTCTATTTGAATTATACAATAAACTCTTGTCACATTAAATTGAATAATAAATAACTTTAAATAAGGGGTAAATCACACTGCAGTATTTGTTGACGCACTCTGTTATGTAGGTGGGTTATAAAAAATAAAAAATAAAATTAATCAAGAACTTTAAGTAGGTTTCTGCGATGTATATTGAGTGTAAAACTTTGTTGACACCAAATTGACTTATATTTGTTGGATAAGAACTGAGTAAATATTACTCATTGCACTTTTTCTAAGCCGAAAATCGAATTGTCTTCTTATGCCTCTTCATAAAATGACGTCACTTGTTCTTTGAATTGTATGTTTATAAAGGTAGATGCTAAATCCTATATTCAGGGCCAGAATCTGTTGATCTGTTGTCGTTTGTACTCCAACGCAACCTTTCATTAAATAAGAGGTTATAAATTAATAAATATATTCTTTTGTTTTATATAAAATACAGTTAGTAATAAAATTTTTAAATTATAATTAAAAAATGTAATATAAGAACACACTTCCCTATGGTATGACATCACAATTTCGATGGAATGTTTTTTATATTGATGACGTCAAAACGTCTGAAAAATAGGTCCGACTTAATTATTCTTTAATATTCTGACAATATTTTTATAATAACAGCATGGAAATGGCTTATTTCATATAAACCAAGAGGATAATTATTTTCTACAATAATCTCGCATTCAGAAAATGGAAACTGTTGCGTCTTGACGAGGGAGAGACACAAACTTATTTATAATAGGAGAGATCCAGGATGACCGAGAGAAATGAGGAGAAGAATTCAGGTGGAGGAATAATGTAACACTGTTTATATGCTCATGTGTATTCTAATTATACTCTAATATATTTACAAAAGACGATACTATTTATAACACGTCAAACACAGTACTTATAATACATAGACGAATTTACAAGAAGATAAAAACATGTAAGGAGATATTAAATACATAACAGAAACTCAATTTTTCTGCCAGTTTTGGCATTCAACGACTTAATTCAAATAGCGTACCTATAACAATCAAAATATCAGAATATCGCGATTAAAAATCACCTTGCTAACACAGAAAGTTAATATGACATAACAATAATTAAATTAATTAAAACAGATAAACTTACAAATATTTAAAAAAACATAATATCGATATGGGATAAAACAATTATCGACTCATTATTTTAAAAAAAAACCGTTGTATCACGCAAAGATTTGAAATTATTAGCACGCAACCTTTGATATTCAAAACAGGATTTCAATATTACCTGAATCAAATGTAATAACATGACCTCTTTGACGACAGATGGAGTTAGCATAAGTTTTCTTGAGATTTCTCAAATATTCAAAGGTGAATAGAGCGGAAAAAGAGGATAAAGTTACTTCAGGGTGCAGTTATCCAATTAAGATCATACTTCACAGGATCATTTCTGTAGTATGTTTGATTGGTTTCTCATTTAGAAATCAAAAGTCTTTACAACCATGATGATGAGATATAGAGACTGACTCTTAGCATGAAAGTTGGATAGAGAGCTTCCTTATTTAGGAAATTCTCTTCCCATTGATGATTGCTTGGCTTACTTCCTTAATGAAGTGGGCCATAGGAGTTGGACTCATTCCGAGTGGTTATTTTAACTAATTAATATAGCAAGCACTAAAGTAAAGCTAGACAGCATTGTTGTGCCTATCATTCAAAAACTTATCTCTCTTTTTTTTAAATTATTCGACGGGTCCGTATCAAACCAAAGTCAAGTCTCATCCACATTAGATAGAAAGACTTTAATTAAATATATTTCCAACGTCATAATTTGAAGTAGACTCTAACTTGATATTTCACAAACAAAATAAAGACAATTCAGCAATGAATTCTTAACCATACGTCATTGACATGCACGCACGTAGACAAATTATCAATCTTCCTCCGATCCAAGTTTTGTCATATATATATTTTGATGCATTGCAATTTCGACTTAAGTTGGCTTCCATGTACAGTAAATATTTATGTTGTATGGTAAAATTTGACCTGAATTTATATTATAATTTGGAATTCTCGGAAACCTCACGATTAATTATCTTTCAGATTTGGATATGTGATCACTACATCTTCTGCTAATTTTATCGAAAATAAAGGTATTTGTTTTTTTATCTTCTTATTATTCTTTAGGTGGGGACACTTGATATGAATTGATATAAGTATTATTGTATTGAGTAGTTATGAGGGGTTCTTTTCATGATATACTAAGGATTTCTTGGGGAGTGAGCTTCTATATTTTAAAGAAAAATTGGTCTTTTTAGATAGCACCTAATTACTCCAGGCAATGCCATGTACTACAGTTATTATTTAATAAAAACTTAAATTAAAATGAGCACATATAATAAAACATTTATTCAAGTGCTAATAAAGGTAATCAATCTCAATTAGATCTTTTTTTTTACAAACTTTTACATTTAATATTCTTTGTAAATATATAGAAACTATGTATTCAAATGATAAAAGCTACCAAATGAATCGATTAAAACTAATTAAACATCAACGTTGAATGTGTACACTTCAAATTCCAACATTTAACAAAAAATATAAAAGTAAGAAATTAAGCACTTTGCTTCCTCGATAAATATATACATATCTGACTTTCAAAGACAAAATATTAATATAAAAACAAAACAAATTAGAAGCCTTTTAATTTGAACTAGCGGATACACTTGTTTCAGTTAATCTTCAAGCTTCTACATGTGATATGGAAGCTTGATTCCAAACTGTTATCTTAAAGCAACAAATATAATTACATATATGTGTGGTCTGAAAAGTTTCCGACTTAACACAGATACGATACATTTTTTCAGAATTTTTATTTTTAAAATATATTCCCCTTGTAACTCTGCAAACTACTCCCAGGGATGCTTCCATCTATATATCCCGTCCAAATAGTCCTCCGCGATTCTTTCTGTAAAATAATTGTTGAATTGACTTAGACACGTCAAATTTTAATAAGCCTTTATATGTCTTCTATTCTTTGAATCTATTTAAAGGTTACTACTCTATCAAAAACAGCTCGATACTCGATTTTGTAGAATTTACAAAAACCCTTATTTTAACTGACTCAAAGGACTGTTACATAATAACTGCGGTTCACAAATGGCTGAAACTATTATGAGTAATTGCCAACAGATGCTAAATTGATGTAACTAGCTTTTATTTACGAGTGCTGCCATCTATATGTTGAAGTCGGAAACTTTTTAGACCCCCTCGTATACTTTTTCTTTTTTGAAGCCTTTAATACGATGTCAGTTGGTAGACGTGATTGTCCGAAACACACACGTTAATTGTGTACATCAAATACAGTTAAGCCGTATAAAATCTGGGAGAGACATCTCCCACTTTCCCGTCCCATAACGGCGTTACTGTATAGATATAAACGTATTCTCTGAATTCATAAATGACATCATAATATGGGTGAACACGATATTTCTGCCAAAAAGTTTTATAAAAATTTGTAGCTTAGTTTGAGCAGCTGATGAACTCCTTTTTTGTCTATAACGTCAGAATTTTGAGATTTAGCATATTCCAATTCTTTATGAAAATTAATCTTCATCCTGCATTTACATCGAAGGTTTCAAAATAGTATAGTCTTAATCAAGGAATGACAATCAAAGGTAGTGACAGGGTTAAAACAGAAAAATACATATCCAGTGTTGACATTTAATTTAAATTTTATTAAATCGGAATTTGATTCGTCGATTGTTTTCAAACTTGGTGAAAGATAGATTTTGTTACTCAAGATTCCTTATGTAGAGTCTCGACTCAATTAAGTCCAAACAAACGAGAACGAGTAGAAATGATCAACCAAGGAGGAAAATTCTGAAGCTTCTCTTACGCGGCATTTCCCCCATGGCAATATCCAAGGATTGCAGGTGAAGCCTTGCCACTGTTTATCGTGCCAAGGACTTATTCACCGCCACAATGGTCTTGGGCATTGTGGCCCGTATAGACAAAGTCTGCTCTCCTATTTTTGTGGAAAAAAAGAAGCGGCTCAATGCAGATACTTAGATAAAAGTTTGTTTTCACTCCGGGAGTGCTCACCAATAAGACCCAGGCCTTCCTGAGAGACAGCTTTCCGGACTTTTGGTACCTCGACATGTGGCTGCTCTCCTCTCTAGAAGCAAAACCCTTGTACTACTCTGTCTAGGTCCGTCTGGAGGAGAGAGTGTGTGCTAATCCTCAAAGAGTGACCAGTCTCTAGAGACTTCCATCAAGAAGGAGTGGACCAAACTCGAGAATAACTACATGGTCAAGGTTTGCAATGGATTTAAGCCTCGTCTTGAGGGAGTTATTAAAGATGAGGGCTCAAACATTAAATAAAAGGGTGCAGATCACTATTTTCAGATGATTTTGTTAAATAATTGTCCTCATAAAAACTTTTGTTTAAATTTTACTCCTATATTTTAATATTGAAAATAATAAAATGGTTACCACTAGATCATTAAAAAAGTAATAAAACCAGCCATCATTTGTGAGTACCACCAAGGGCAATAGAAATACAAAGTTTTACCATCATATAATCAGTCTTGCCAGAATTTTAAATTTGATGTAACGTACCTACTGTTGGACAAGACATACATTTTTAACGTCATAGAGTATAACTATGGTATATTAACAGCATATATTACTAGAAATTATATAATTAGCAGTATACACTCTTCGACGTCATTATTAAAAAGTGTGGGGGAAGTCAAATATCAGTCAGACAAGCGTTAGTGTATATTCTTGTTTTTCTATTAACATTGAGTACCACTAATCTTTATAGCATTCTTCCATTATTTTGAAAGTTCTGAAGTAATCAGTGTAATTGAAGGAGACGCCATCTTAAGGGCTCGAAATTGATATTTTACAGCATCAAACGTACAAATTTCCTATAAATCCTAATTGAAAAACCTTAACTTTTGCATTGGATAATACTTTATGCCGGTGATAAACAGTGATATTTGAATATCATCAAAGTAATATGTACTGAGCATCCCTATGAAATGTCTAAATTTGTATTTAAATAGATATATATTTTTGGATTGAGAAAAGTAAGATAGTTAGAGAAAATTATACGTTTCTTTCCAAAGTAATATAGTTAATTTGTATCTACAATATGGAAATAAGAATGGATAACGATGTAATAAGCCATTTTATTATACATATTAGGGTCAGATGTATAATTAAACTATGCAATAGAGGGATAGATTTTTGATAGAGGGTAAGTTTGAAGTCCTTTTATATGTTGGTACCATTTTGACATCAAACTGTACACTACTTTCTTTAATATCAATATAAGAAAAAGGGCTTCATTATTATGAAACTTGTTTGTTTAGGCCCCCAAAATGACCGACATGAACAGTTTTGACGTCACATGAAAATGGTCTATTAGTATTTATTTATGAATTTCAAGAGACCATGAGTAATTTGTCTTGTAACTTACATATCATTTGATTAATTTCGATCATTACGAAAAATGGGTCACATACGAGAACAACATCCAAAAATATCGTTGTCAAAGCACGTTGAAGCGGCTCAAACGATCCTCAAGCCCGGATGAATAGTCTAGAAAGTTATCCTTTGTATTTGGTGGGATTGGAAAAGAATCACCCACTATGAGCTCCTCCCATCAGGGAAAAACTCAATTCGCACTTATATTTTCAACTACTGACCAGATTGAAGCAGGTGATTGAACAGAAGCAGGCATAACTGGCCAATAGAAAGGGTGTTGTATTCTATCAAGACAACACCAGGCCACACACATCTTTAACGACACGTCAGAATCTTGGATGGGAGGTTCTATCGCACCCGCCGTATAGTACTAAGTGTTTATCACCTTTTCAAACATTTGCAAAATTTTCTTGATGGTACAAAGCTGGCTTCAATAGAGGCTTGTGAAGACGAGCTGGTTAAGTATTTTACCAATAGGGAGGAGGACATTTTCAATCGTGGAATCATGAAATTCCCTTCCAAATGTAGTTAAGTTGCCCAAAAAACGGCGATTATTTATGTAAATCGGACAATCCTAACTATGTTAATTTTATTGTCAAAATGAAGGGGAGAAACGCTCAGAACTTTTTACTTCACCTATTAGTTATTCTTGTATTGCACATTTGTAGTATTTGCAAATTTAGAAATCAAGAAGGAGAATATTTTAAAACGGATGTGCTCTCGTTTGAAGTAACTAGAATATAAGGTTTTATGAGTTTATTTTTGGAGTCGTAGATGGTTGGATTAAGCCTTGTTGTAAAATCATATATGGATGGAATTAGAGACTTAAAATACTAATAATAAAGTTATCTTTTATAATAGGTATAAAATGAACAATGAAGATTGATACCAAATGTGAATAAATCACTTCCTAGTTATTTATGTAGATATATAGTTTGTACAAGACATATCCGTGTTAAACTCCTACTCACTAATGTTTTAAGCTACATAGTTCTTATAAAAAATTGGGGTTTTTGTGCTGACATGGAGCCATAGAGACATTAAGAGTAATATAAATCGACGAAATCTTTATTGAGAATGTTTTTATGGACTCCAGATGATGTGAGCTGCTTTCAGAATATTTATGATATAAGGACTGTTTGATGTACAATAATAGCCACAAGGGCACCCTCTATGGAGTCAAAACCTACCAGGATATAAAATATAAGTACTTAGGGAAGTCGAATTTTTGGTAAAAAGTTCAAATTACTCTGTGGCATAATTTTCATGTGATATAAACTTTGTTTTGAGCAAATGTATCATACATTTCGTAATCTTTTCGGTATAATTATCGTTGAAAATCTTATTTAGTTTTGTTACGATACTAGCAATGTACACCTGCAGACAAGTCGGCACGACTTTAAATAGACGTTAAACATCCCTTATTATTATTATTTTCTCTTTGTCTTTTTCTTCATTTTCAATTGAAATATAGGTACTCCATACAGAGGGGGCGAACAACAGTGGAGATGATCTGACGCGATTGAAGCATGTGATATTGCATACTAACAGGCAGAGATATGGACTTGCAACTTTACATGCAATTGAGTCCATATTTTATAGACTTGTGACTTGAAATGATCTCACAATGATAAACTCGCAACTAGAAAATAAAAGTTAAAACTCGACACTTTATATGACTTTTTTCTGAATATGAAAGCTAAATTAAATCGGGTAAAATGAAATGTACTAACATATCATTCATCAAACTTGCATCGTGATCCACTTTAAGAGTAAGTGTTTTGATTAGTAGTAGTACTTGGTTGGAGCTAAATATATAGCAATATATGTATATAAATCTAATTTCCTTACAAATAGGACTTCTTAAATATCCATTCTAATATAATGAACTTAAATATTATAAAGTAACAAGTAAAAAAAAAATAATAAATTAAAAAAAATGAAATGATAAAAATAAATTCTTATATCCCATTCTTAAACATCGACAGTTGTTAAAAAGTGGTCAAGCTCTTTGAATCCCTTTCCCATGAATGGAGGGTGTGCTTCTGAAGACTTTTTCTTCAGACTGCTCTTTTTAGAGAGGTTTCTTAATAGACTCAAATTTAATTCAAATAATTTTTTAGTGGGCCTACCCTACTACACATTGCAAGTGAATGAAGTGAGCTCCATATTTAATTTTTTGTTCATTTTCTAAAGGTTTTTTCCCGTTGGCCCTTCCGTTCGAGGATTTTGATCTGGAGAGTGAGGGCCCTTTTTAATAGCGACTCAACAACAAAGTTATATAAGATATGCCGTTGTGTTTTTTGGTTCACAACTCAATCCTTCCCCCGTTGTACGAGTAAAAATATTAATTTGTGTTGTCTCATTCGAAGGGTGTCATGCTTATGAAGGTGATTACGCCCAATAGGACATCTTTTTTTATTTTATTTTAATCTAATAAAAGAGGAAGAAATCTTTATGGTTTCAAATAAAACATTTATTTAGAATTGCAAATTAATAAATGCAAAAATATGCTAATAGAGCATATTTATAGTACAATTATAAATGTATCTAGGAAATCATCAAAATTTTAATACTAAAATATTAACATTTTTAATTAAAATATAATCTTAAACTAATTGTTTAGACCTATGAATGGCATGTAATTATCCCATGACACAATATAGATAAAACAATGAATTTTATTAGATTAATTTATATGATTAATTGCGGAATAGATTTTTGAAAGTGTATGTACATGATGTTATTATAAATTAAGGGAAAGGGATTTTCGAATAACTCCTTTAATACGACGAAATAGAGTCATACATATAAAAATGAAATACTTTAACAAGTTAATTATTTCTAAAAAAACTTATAAGAATAGGAAAGACCATGATGTATTGAAGAATGAACTAAATTCTACATATTGACTAAGAATCGGCCATTTTATTTTTCCCTTAAAATGATATTAAATCAACCAATGAGGTTTGGCAGTCACTCAAGATATTTATAGAACTCATTGAATAAGACCAATGATAAGTCTCAAAGGAAGGAAGAACCGATACAAATATATTTCATTATTAATTTATAAATTAAACATACCTAAATTAACGGAAGATTTAAAAAATAATTTGCGCAACCTCACATTTACTTTAACGTTGTAAAACATTATTCTTACATAAAAAATTTCTCCTTCAAGTTCTAGTTGTAATGTAATAACATTAATCATATATAGGTCAAATTGAATTTAGAAACAATACTACTATAAAAATTGATATAAGTTAATGATAATAATGCTTTTGATTTAATTTTTATATCATTTACAAATTGAGACCAGTTTGTACCAGTTGCAAACATAAAATTAGAGAAAACATTTTAAATTAGAATGGGCACTCGGTAGAGTGAAAAAGTCTGCCTATGGTTATTTTACCAATATTCAATTTTTTGCTATATCAGGCATCTTTATTAAACCTAAATAATGACACCAATTTGAGCTTTGTAGCCCAATAAGTTCTCGAGTTATAGGTGATTATGCATTTTTAATTAACACTTTACGTCTCAAAATTTAATAGCCTCTTACTGTGACCATCTTTTGCACTAAGTTTGATTGATATCAATCCGTAACCTTTCCCGTAATCCTGTGACAAACAAACAGAGGCAAACAAATAACTTATATGTTCAACGTCGTTGCAAAATAATTTAGAATGCTTATAATTATTGTAGTGAACAAGCCTATGCATTGGCTTGGATTGGCTTATGAAGAGCGTGTAAAAATCTTCAAAAACTTTGGCTTGGCTTGTCAAATACGTTAAAAACCTTTTCACATGACTCGGAACTTCCAAATATAGGCTTGTTTTTCAAAATTATTATGTATAATAGTATTCTATAGTGGGGAACCAGAGGTTTCTATTTTGATGGTGTGTCCATGGCTGTACATGCCCGCCGAAATGTCCTCCCTAAGGTTATTAATAACGTCATATTTTAAGAATGGCTTAAGGAAGAAAATCTTAACTGCCATTAGTGTTGGGTCGGTCTGTACTGTTGGAGCAACTATCCATTGGTCTAAACTGATTGAGTTGAAAGACCGCGGTCTGTACCACTAAAAAACAACAACATGTGACGTCGCATATCTTTATAAAAATATACAGATAAACTATGATAATTCATTTTGTTGCTATTTCCAAATAGGACATTCCTATTTTCTGCGGGCCAGTTATATAATTTTAAAATCTGCAGACCAATGCAGGACCGAGTCAGGTGACTAAGCTTTTATTATAGGTTCATTTTTTGGATTTTGGATCACGTGATCGACTCAGACCGATAGTGGACCCACCCAACACTAGCTGTCATGGCCTTCTATTGGATCAACTACCATCAGCTGTGACAAGGAAGGAAAAGAGAAATAAATAAATAAGGACATTAACAAGAATTACTCCGATGTTGAGCATCAATTCTACTCTGAGTCAATAAGGACTTATAATTATAACTCAGCAACAAATCCTCAAAGTTACTTACTCTCCGTCTTTTATTTAACACATATGAAGGTATTGAATGTAGTAGGAAAAAAAGTTCACTACTCAGGAGATAAATAATAGTGACAACAGCTAAATAAAAGAAAATTTATTTTTTTAGATTACCAATTCCAAAAAAACAGGCGAGCTAAAAAATTAAACACGATTTACATCACTAGCTACTACCTTATACTTCGATATTCTGTCTTGAATAATTAAATAATAATGGACAAAGCTTTGGAAAATGAAAAAATTCTTTTCAGATTGCTAAATGGAAAAAACTGTTTCCACTTTCTAGGACATATTTTATACACCTCCATCCATTACTTGTAAATTATATTTATATATCATAAATAATGAAATGATACCATCAATTAATAATAATCAAAATAATAGACATAAACAAAAATTGCAACTTGTACAGAGACCTAATGCAAGTTGCAACTTGTAAACAAAGTATTGTATAACACGAACAATTGAAGCAAAGAGCAGTTGAATTAATTTAGTGATCCTTAATAATATTACAGCTGTGTTTCAACTTTCATTTAATGCTCCTTGAATGATCAAATATTATATAATATATTGTTGATTAATAATTATTATTGAAAATAGGGAAAAACTTTGATGAATTTAATGATAAGCCCAAGCAAGATCGAGCCTTTACAATCTAAAACTATAACACAGAGGCCCCTGCAAGTTAATACATATATATATTTTTGGGTGGGGCATGTTTTTTGGAATTAAAAAAAAAAAAAAAAGATTTAATTTTTTGGAAAAAATATTTCAAAAATTAAATTTCAAATAAAATTTTTTTTTCAAAAATTTCGAAAATCCATACTTATTCTCAAAAAAAATCATTTTTTGGGAAAAAATTTAAGAATCCAAATATGTTGCCAAACAATTTCAAAGATTAAATTCCAAATATAAAGGTTTTTGGAGAAAAAAAAAAATCTACAGCTCTTCACAAATAATTAATTTTTTTGGAAAGAAAGTTCAAAAACTAAATATCAAAGAATATAAGTTTTAAAAAAAAATATTCAAAATTCATAGCTATTCTCAAAAAACTAAATTTTTGGAAAATAAATTCAAAATCCACAGCTATTCACAAAGAATTAAATTATATGGAAAAAAATTTCAATACTTTAACTTTACTTAAATTTTTTTTGGAAACAAATTTGAAAAACTAAATTTCATTTTTTTTAAGTTTTTGGAAAAAAAACATATAATTAACATAATAATTAAAAGAACAAGTATTAAATTTTCAATTTAAAGCAAAAATTCTTAATTTGGTGGGGGGCTACAGCCCCTCTAGCCCACTCCCTGCCGACACCCCTGTAACATTGATATGGTAAATATATGATCAAATAATATAGAATGATTGTTGCAAGATGACGTCATACTATTACTACTACAAATCCATTCCTTTATTTAGTCACTTAGATTGTCTATAATATTGAAGAAGTATTCATATAAATAAATATACAAAGTCAATATTTTTATAAGGGAATACTACAATACTAGTCTACTGCTGAGTACTGCCCATCCCATATAAGCGCGTGCGGTTAATGCGTGCACTCCACACGCGGGGCCCTTCCTTTAAGGTAGCGGACGCGTAAGATATTTTCTTGCATGTTCAAAAAATTTCAAACTCCTTTAGTTTAATAAGTTTCCGGTCGGAGTGAACTTGTATTAATTGCGTGAGCCGTGTTGTGTTTTTATTGAAGGGATGCGAAGCAGAGCATCTCGACTTGTGGATGATATGATTGGTGGTGATTCATAATCAATACAATTTAGCCAAGTTTTTATAATCGGTGAATAGTTCAATCGATCTTCTTCAAAATGAGTTGGGGAACCGAGCTTTGGGATCGTTATAAGGTCCTCTATCGACACTCTGAAGGCGGAATCGACTTTTTAGAGAACTCTGTGTCCAACTTTATTAATGAAAGAGGAAAAATTGAGAAGGAATATGCTCACAAACTAAGGAAATTAGTGGATAAATTCCATCCCAAGGAGTCTGGTGGGAATGGAAAGAAGTTTACGAGGCCAAATGAGGAGTATTCTTATATTACGGGTTATAAAGAAGTAAGTTCACTCAAAAACACCTGCTTCCTATTGGCCCTTGTGTAGTACTTTTATTTGTCTCTTTGTTCTTCAATTTGTATATATTCAAATATCCAATTAAAAGTTGGGAAAAAGTGTTTGAGAATTTATTGAATGAATATTATATGAGTAAAAATCAGGAGTTTGCTGATAACAAAAGGGGAAACTCAATCCATTGTACAAAATATATATTGTACCTGTGTAGTTTTAGCATAGGTATATTTATTAATATGATATGATATTATAGGAAATGTGTGAATAGCCCTAAGGCGTAATCACTCTACCCAAAAATTAACAACATTTCACAGAGGATTTACGTATCCTTTTTATATATAAAATTTAAAGTACACAAATGACTGTTTGGAAAAGCCCTTTATTTCCAAACATGACTCATCGCTAAAAAATATTATATATAAATGTTATTTGCAAATGTTTTACAACCATTGAGTTGCTTCTTTCTTTCAAGTGCAAATATTTCACATTTGATGCCTGTTTATTGATCCATGTCTGTCTGTTATTCTATTTTTTTAAATTTATTTGTCGAGGGTTTGACATGAATAATAGTTTTTGCTTTTTTTTTTCAGATGCTTCAAGAGGTTGGCTACATTGCTGGACAGCATGAAATCATTGCAGAGCATTGTTCTATTGATAACTGCAAAAAAATGAAAGAACAGATCAAAAAACTCAAAGAGAAACGGAAGAAGAATCTTAAAGAATTTAATCGTATTGAGTCAGATTTAAAACGCACGTATAGTTCCTTCGAATCTTGTCGAAACGAATTTCGCAAGGCATATGAGGATTCAGAGAAAAGTACTGAGGCCTATCGTCAAGGGGATTTGGATGGAAATGTATCTCCAAAGGAAATGGAGAAGCTCAAAAATATGATGAATTCACGTTCTCAAAATTGTGACGTACACAAGGGACATTACGCTAGTT
Source organism: Lepeophtheirus salmonis (assembly GCF_016086655.4). Classification (NCBI taxonomy): domain Eukaryota; kingdom Metazoa; phylum Arthropoda; class Copepoda; order Siphonostomatoida; family Caligidae; genus Lepeophtheirus; species Lepeophtheirus salmonis. Next base: position 4,051,439 of record NC_052138.2, on the reverse strand, counting down.
CTCTTTTAGAGACAAACGATTTTCAGAGAGAATACTACAGCAGACTCCTTCCTGAAGTCCTGGATACTCTTCAAGGATTAGAGAAGGATCAAATAGCGATACTAGTCGAGGCAATATCATCTTATATTCATAAAGAAAAAGACATACTTCCCATCATTGGAAAATGTCATGAGAGTATAATTAAAGCACTGGAAAAAGTAAGCCCTCAAGACGATACGGAGATCGACATTGAGAAATTTAAATCCGGTGACATACCTCCTGGAGACTTCAAGATGGATGATATGTCTAATCCTTATGAAATGCTTACTAAAGACCCCGTGGAAAAAGCAACCAACTTAAATTTGTACCCCCGTAAAAGGGAGCTGGAACACATTCTCGACGAGAAAGAGAAGGAACTCGCCACTGTAAATAAAACTCTTAGTAGCATCAATCTAATGATCACTTCCTATGAGAAAAACCCATCCTTTGGATCTAAAAAGGACAAAGACAAGTTTAATGTGGAGAAAACTAAGCTATTGTCTCAGAAAAACACTCTGGAGGTGGAAGTATCCAATCTCCATGCAGAATTAACAAGTGTGGAGGATCGATTAGAATTACTAAAGAATCGATCTCCTATATCATCTTCCAATTCGCCCATGTTTTTACAAAGAGATCATCGTGGTAGTCAAAGCTCGGGTAGTCTCAAATCCAGTAATTTGAGCATTGGGTCAAATTCCATTAATACAAATACAACGAATGGAAATATGAACACAAGCCCGGATCATTCTGTTCCTGAAGAAGAGTACGAGTCATGGAATGACAATAACAATAACCGCAACAATGGCGGGGGGCTGTCCCCTCTACCACCCCCACCTCCTCCCCCTCCAATGATCCTCGACTCTTCCACAGCCGAGGTTCTTATTTGCTCTGCCATGTACGCTTATGACGGTGACGATGTAACAGAAAATATCATTCCCATGGCAGATGGAGAGAGATTCCAAATCCTAGAAGAGGACTTTGATCATTCTGGATGGACGCGTGTCAAACGTCTTAGTCTTAAGTTCTTTAACGATTCGGGAGAAGGATACGTTCCAACTTCCTTTCTCAAAATATGCTATCCTGCGCCAAATGAGAGCAGGATTTAATACTACATTTTCTTCAACCCCAATTTTCTGATCTGTGATTCGTATTGCCTTCCTTTAACCGGATTCCATCATGATCCCTTCTTCCTCTGAGAGAAAGGGTCTCAAAAGAAAGAAATACTTTAGTGGCTTTGCAACTCCTCTTTGAAGGCATTTTTTTATTGTATGGTACTCAAAAATTTACGAAGATATATGGAAAAACATTTATGAACTATTTAATATTTTATTTTAATTATACCCCTTCTATGATAACTCATTTTATAACTATTCAAAAAATAAGCAAACGATGACCCAATTCTTTTAAAAAATGTTTGCCGCCTTGTAACCCGTGATTGATTAACTCGAAAGAAAATCACTAGAAAATATTTCTAATAAAAATAGAAAATTTTATTTAATTAGATAATTTATTTTTTCAACATATCTATTAAGGATACATAAAATATATAGATATATAAATTAAATACTAATTAATCAGCATTTATTTTTGGGAAAAAAAAAACTATCTAGGAAAGGGAAATAATAATTATGTAATTGTCTGATAATACATGCATATAGCTAGACTTGTGTCAAATACTTTTTATTAAATTATGTATTTATATATAAAATATGTAGTGTTTGTGTATCAGAACAACACTCACTTCCTGTTGTTGTCTAGTAAAACACAGTCATTGCAGTTCTTTGTCATTTTTTTTTACTTGACTAATCAAAGGAAAATGATAGGTTAGAGAGAACCATTTAAAAAAATAGAAAACGAAAATATATTTATAATGATTTAACTGCGGTTTAACCGGAAATTAATCAAAATAATATTTGATTTGACTCGCATAGAATAAGTAGGTGGAAAAATACTTAATTTGTGGATATTTAAATAAGGAAATATCTGCGTTTCTTGCAATGCTGCTTGTAATTAGGCCTACATGATTTCCTTTTTCCCATGCGTCATACATTTATGTGGTTATCAACATTAAAACAATTTTGTATTAAAATAATAACTAATGTTTAGCTTCATAATTATAGACAACCTAATATTTCAGATATATTTGGGTTAATTATGGCCTATATATTCAAATTGATGGGATTTATTGATGTAGTATAACTATAGTTTCGAGCCTTTTGTTGATTTTTGAGATATTATTTTGTTCCATTATATGATATAAATGTGTAGTGATGTAAATCGTCAATATTTATTAGCTGGGCCGGGTTTTTTTTTGCTATTGGTATTTTGAAGAAGTAATTTTCTTTTCTTTAGCTGTTGTCATTATTACGAGCCTCCTCTTCTACTAAATTCCATTATATTCAAAACGGGATTGAACTTTCGTATGTGGGTTCATAAAAGACGGAGAGTAACCTTGAGGATTTGTTGCAGAGTCATAATTGTAAGTCCTTGTTGGGCTCAGAGTCTGATTGAAGATCAATATCGGAGTAATTCTTTCTAATGTCTTTCTCACCTTCCTACCTCGTCTCAGCTGATTGTAGCTGATCTAATGTCACATCATAACAGCTAAGCTTCTCTCCTCCATAACATCTTTCAAATGATCAGGGTTACCATGTTCATTTTAGGTATTGGTTTAGTAATAACTGATGAGTAATGCCACTCAAAAATGAATTCCACTTATATGTCCTTGCTATATTAAGATTTGTGTTTATTTCCTTCATCTCGGGGGTGCTTGCAGCTGATCTAATAATACGTTATGATATGTAAGCTGTTCTCCTTCCAAAAATTCTTCAAATTGCCAGGATTACCACGTTAATTTTTAGCGTCTTTTATTTTTATATACCGATGTGTAGTGTTGGATCAGCAAAAAAAAACAAACTAAAATGACTTCAGTCTGGTCCTAATAAAATTTGTCACTCATAGGACCGGTTCTTATCAGTCTTTTATAGAAATTACAGCATCTGAAATGACGTAGTTAGTACTAACTACGTCATTAGAGTTGCTATCATAATTTCATCGAGACAAGATACCCGAAGTTAAAAGTAAGAGTTTTGTAACTAAAACATATTATTATATGTTTTAGCTTTAATTCATTATTTTCTTAGTTCTTACATTCTTCAATCCTAGCTAGGAGTGAAGAAAATAAAAAGGTGACTAGTATGATTTATCGGTCCTTCAAACCATTGAATGGTAAAAAAGATCGGACCGATTTAAAAATAAAGACTGAAAAGGGGGGGGGAGGTTGATTAGGAAATCAGTCCTAGCACCGATTTAACACTATCAACATGACATTATTTTTTTGCAACTCTGTCGCTAACACAAAATTATACGTTGTCTTTCGTTGTTAGCTGTTGACGTTCCTGCTTCAGCTTTAACATTGTTCTACACGTTGATTGGTTGAGTTAGCTATTATTTAGGTCTTATGAACAATTATCAACAGTCATTGAACAATAGTTTCATATTTTGTGCCTTTTTCTGTAAATGATTGGTGTTCAAAAGGCTGTAAATTGGTTAACTACCAACTATATTTTGTGCCTTTTTTCGTATTTTTTGGGAGGAAGGCTTTTTTTGAATTTTTTCAAAAAAAAAAAAAAAAAAAAGGTTGCTTTTTGTAACGTAGTAAATGTAACGACGTGTTCAAAAATCTAAAAAGGCAAAAATGTTTTAAATTAAAGAAATAAATAAATTGGCATTTCTTCCCAACTATGGAATTATTTGCAGCTAACAATAGCTAAACATCAATCAACCAATAACATGACAAGGTCGCATCTGGATGGGTAAATTATATTTTGTCTCTATATTACTATATTTGTTTTTAAAAAGATTAAAGGGATTTGAGAGTTGAAGGGGGGGGAGAGAGTACATGGAACATTATGATTGCTTCTAAGAGGGATTCTTTTTGATCCTGTGATGTCGTCAATTCTATACAACATAATATAATTTATATACAGGGTGATGTTGGGATATTCCTCTTTCTATTTGTCGAAGAAAAAGTGGATGTAATTAGGCCATTTATCCCAAATATAGGAAAATTGCCAGTTGATTGTCGAACTACCAACTGATTTTGGTCCTTTTTTCTGTTTTTTTTCGGAGTTTGTTAGCAAGCAAAAAGTGATAGGGCGGGTAACGAGTATAGCTCGTAATTCCCTTTTTAAAAAAAAATAGAAACACATGAATACTGGAGCAGTAAAATTCAGCTCGCTGCACATCACCAATAATTGTTATGTTATGTCAATTGTTTAATTAAAGAGTATCACCTTTTCTCTGCTTCTTTTGGAGGAAAGGTTGCAACATACAATAAAGATAATCAAGTGATATATTTATACAGAGTAATTAGTCAAAGTTTTAGTAACGACGCATTTCTCTAGCTTTGACCGGAAGCTCGAACATGTCCGACAAATTTCTTCCTCGTAAACTCCTACTCATGTTTAATTTAAACTTTGAGGACTTCAAAATTAAGGTGTCATACTTGATCATACCTTAAAAATAATGATCGAGGGGATTGAGATTCGGGAATGAAAGGGCCCAAATCTCCTTTACCTTTAAAGAGAAATTTTCACTTTATTTGGAGTTGTGGATGGAACAGGCCCCTGCTACCAAATATATCTTCCATTTGATGGATTTAAGGGGTATCCGCAGGGGGTGGGCTGGAGGGGCTGTAGCCCCCTAAAATTAAGGAATGTTTAATCTTTAAAAAAAAAAATTAATAATATTTGCAATCAAATTACATTTTTCATTTTTTCCCCGAAAAATTTGTGAATTGCTATAAATCGTTGAAATTTATCTTAAAAAATTTAATATTTGAAACATAATTTCTGAAATCTTTTTCCAAATCTTTTAATATTGTAAACAGCCGTTAATAGTGTCCATTTTTTTCCCTAAAAAATTTAACCTTTGTAATTTTTATGAACAGCTGTGGATGAATGAAATTTTTTTCCAAAAACTTAATTTTTCTGTAAAAAGCTATAGATTTTTGAAACTTATTTTCAAAAAATTTAATAGTTGAAATTAAATTTTTTATCTTTTTTTTCCAAAAATTAAATTTTTTATCTTTTTTTTCCAAAAATTAAATTTTTTATCTTTTTTTTCCAAAAACTAAATTTTCTTTTAATAGCTATGAATTTTTGAAATTTTTCTACAAAAAATTTACTATTTGAAGTTCTTTCGAAAAAAATCCTACCCCCTATCCCCCCAAGTATAATTCTGCGGACGTACATGATTTATGTTTATTTCCTTCCTCTCACAGTTGCATGCAGCTGATCTAATGAAACGTTATGAAACTAAGCTGCTCTTTTCCAAAACATTATTTAAATTGACCATGTTAAGTTTTGGTTTATTTTCATTGATGGTTATTGACTCTTCCTTTTCAAAAACTGCGCAGGGAAACATGGCAAACATTTCAAAGGGTCACCCTGTATAGGGAATATGCAAGACTCAAGATTATTTCATCTTTTCAAAAAAATAAGTTATATACACATAAGCGAATACAACTGAACATAATGTTGTATCATTAATTCAATTTATTTGTGAAAACAGAGGGGATAACTGCGTAAGTCGTTCTGTCCCATAATATAAATTATATCTAGTCATAGAGATGATACTACTTAATTAAGACATGAATTAAGGAAATTAAGGGGTTAAATGTTGATACTTATATAATACCCCTTTATATGTGTACTGTGTAGTGTAGGCTAGTTGGGAAATGATTAGAGGTGTATAAAATATGCCATAGAAAGCGTGAGTAACTTTTTCTAGTTAGTAATCTGACCAGAGTTGTTTTTTATGTTCCAATTTTTAATTCTTGAAGGTAGAACATTTAAGTATAAAGTAATAATTACTGTTGTGTCAGTAATGAAGTTATTGTGTTAGGAATGAAGACTACAGTACCGTACTGTTCAGCCTTGGTCCGGTACAGGTCAATCCTGCATGTCAGTCCTAAAAACTGATAAAGTTTTGTCTTTGATGATGTCACTCAACTGTAATTATTCTTTATTAATCAATTCTAGTAATAACAGTCCTAAGGACCGGTGGTCTTAATAACCGGTCCCAGGGACTGATAGGACCGGTCCTAAGACTGGAATAGACCGAATAAATAAGGACTGACACAACACTAATAAAATTGTGTTCGTGCTCATGAAAGATGGAGAGAGACTATTAGTATTTGCTGTGGAGTAATTATGAAAATCCAGTGTGGAATGGGCATTTAAAAAAAACGGAACATCAAAATGGTAACCCTGACACTTTGAAGCATGTTTTGGAGGAGAGAAAGAATAATGCTCATGACGTTTCATTAGATCAAGCTGTTGCTAGGGAAGAGAGGAAAAAGAAATAAACAAGGACATATGCTAGAATTATTCCGACGTTGATCCCCAATTAATCAGGTTTAGAATATAATTGAATCTATTTAGGAAAGGATGCCCAAAACTCAGGAATTAAATAATAATGAAAAATGCTAAGTAAAAGAAAATTCATTCTTCAGACTACTAATTACAAAAAGAACAACGGGCCAGCTAAAGAATACACCGGATTTTCATCATATACGCAGTGGTTGAGTTGTAAAATCAAACCAGAGGGGAAGGTCAGTGATGGATTATTGGGGATTCGGGGTTTTTTCCCTGATATTTTTTTTTTGGAAATTCAGCTGATTAAACTGCAATTTTAATGCAATATGTGAATATATATATCCTATAAATATATATCAATAATGATTTTTTTTACTTTTAAGATAACCTTTCACAGGTGTACAGCTCTGTCTAAGCTGCCGTGGTTATGTCGTTGAGAAGCTTTTCCTGTCTCAAGACCATAAGAAGTTCCTGTTTGAATGTGGTGTGGTCTTTTACAATTTTATTAAGCATCATAATTTTTTTTTACTCCTTCCGGGGTGAGATGACATTTTGATATTGATTCGGTCATAAATCAGCAAAATAATCGAGCCAAGGGTAGTATTCTTAATTAAATTCGCTCACATAGTGACGAGGTATCGTAGCTTATCTGGTTTGATAAAGGGTACCGATTAACAGCGGCCGATTACTTGCTGATAGATCTATAAGAATTTATCTTATAGATCTACGAAAACACTTAAGCAGTCTCGGATGTAAATTTGTGTGCTTTGATACCACAATAGTGTTTAAGAGTAAATTAAAAAATATCTGAACATTTGATTGAGATAACTTTAACCTCCACAAAGCCCTGACCTCAACCCCTTGTGCTACTCTACATCGAGGCAAATATAGTACAAAGGCCATAGTAATATTGAAGACATGAAGTCAACTGTCAACAAAGGATGGATAAACGTGCCAATAACTATATTGATAAAGTTTTTATGGTTTGAGGTCTTAATTTGGGGAATTTTATTAATGACTAAGGACATATATCGAATACATTTATTGAAAATCAAAACTGTGTTTAACTTTATCAAGCTGAATTAGGGTTGAAAAATACATTTTTGTAGTAAAAGTGTAAAATAATTTCTAAACATCTAGAACAAGGGCGTCCGTAAGGGTTGAGCTGGAGAGGATATGCCCCCCCCCCTCAATGAATGTTTGCTTTTTTACTATAAAATTTAATTTAATTTTCCAAAAAATTTAATTTTCCGTAAATTGCTACGGATTTTTGATTTTTTTTTTTCATAAATTTCATTTTTGAATTTTTTTTGAAATTTTATATCTGAAAGTATAGGTTTTTGCATTTTTTTGTACAAAAAATTTAATATTTGAAATTTTTTCATAAAAAGTCATTTCTGATGACTAATTTGTGAATTTTTGAAATTGAAAAAAAAAAAATAATTTATTGAAATTTTTTTATTTCATTTTATATTTAATTTTTGAAATTTTATTAAAAAATTTAATTTTTTTGTGTCAGCAGGTATAGGTTTTTGCATTTTTTGTATAAAAAATTTAATATTTGAAATTTTTTCAAAAAAAATAATTTCTTATGATCAATTTGTGGATTTTTGAAATTAAAAAAGAATAAAAATAATTTATTAAAAGTTTTTTTAAAATTATATATTTAAAATATAATTTTTGAAATTTTATTAAAAAACTAAATTTGGTTAGAGCAGGTATAGGTTTTTGCATTTTTTTTTGTGCAAAAAATTTAATATTTGAAATCTTTTCACAAAAAATAATTTCTTATGACCAATTTGTGGATTTTTGAAATTAAAAAAAAAAATAATTTATTGAGAATAACTTGGAATTTTAAAAAAGTTTTTATGAATTGCTGTGGATTTTTGATTTTTTTTTCAAAATATTAATATTTGAATTTTTTTTTAAGTTTAATTTTGCAGACGCCACTGTGGTAGATTGGATGTGTTCACTTTCACAATCTTCTTCTGGGTCCTTGTTTTGGCTAAAAAACAACCTTGTTGTGAAGCGCCGCTATATAAAATTGCGGAGAAGAACATACAATTACTGCATTTCGTTCAACTTACTCCTTTGTGTTCAACGTAACAATATATCAAATTTCTCTTTCATGAATGAGTTATGAATGTTGATAAAATTATATCACCTCATAGCAAAATAATCTATAATTCAAATGATAAAAAAGTGAAGGAATATAGTTCTTATCTTTTTATCATATGTACGTGGAAATCAGCTTGTAGACGTAGTAGCGGGATATGCAGGATTCCATTCTAGAGGCGAGATTCTAAAGTTTTCATGGAAATACAGTTAGTCACTAATACGCGTTGGAATAATATGAGGATCGTGCTAAAAATGGTTTGACATTATATTTTATAAAATTAAAGTAATTGCAATCTAGCTCTTGAGTTTTTATTTGTACGATTTATGAGGATCAGTGAATTGCTTCAGTTCGTAATATACAAAAACGGATTTTCTCAATTTATTTCTTAATTTGAAATTTGCACAATTCTTTGAACATGAATAACTCCACTGATAATAATGCTAAAATTGGTCCTATACGTAATTTTACCATTTATACCATCAATAGTAATTAAAATGACTGATGTTTATTTTTTGTGATTACATAAGACGTTGTAGAACGTACAAATATCAAATTGTACAACTTCCCAACAAAAGAGCCTCAACTATTTCAAAATCCCGCTTACGACCCAGATCAAGCTACGAGTATTTGAGCTGCTTGAGTCGAAGTCACATGGCGAGTCTTTTAACTTGGAGACCAGGTCGTGTATGATGTATTAGTTTGATAAGATTTCAGTGAAACTTAAAGTAAGACGAGTTCTCAGACCCAATTTCAGTCATTACTACGAATATTTTGAAGGTTTGCAACTCGACTAGACTCAAGTCAAATATTCAAGAAATTGGACTTGTTGTACAGGATATAACAACAAAATCCACTGCTTTTGATATATCTACTTTAAATTAACATATAACGTCCCTTTTATTAATATTTATTCGAAAAGCAAACAACTGAGCAGAAAATATAACTCACTCAGTGACTCATCCTTAAACTTGGCCTCAATTTTGATCCTGAACCATGCACAGACCCTGGAAACTAGAGCTCAATCTAAATTATTACATTCCAGGACAATCGAGGCTATGAAGGACTTCATGGTGGTTTGATGACCCCTGTTTATATTTGACTCAAGGTAGCTCCGGACAAAAGAATCCCTCAGATTTAAGTTGAGGGGTGGCTAGAAGGCGAAATATCCTTGAACATCTAGTCGTAACAGTGCTCCCGGAGCCAATCTTGAGCCGTTTTGGAAGTGTGGTAGGGAGCATAGTCGTATTGCCAGACTCCTGGCGATCCCTTTCATCTTTCGGATCTTGTTTCCTTTAATTGGGCAGATGGAGTTGAACTGATTAAGTATAATAAATATTACAGTATTACAACTACTCCATCTGATCTAAGAATTGTTTTCGAAGTTCAAATACATACAGTATATTTCCATCTATATGAATGACTGAGGCGCTAACCTACGTACATTGAGTTCAAAAGAATAATTTATCACAAGAGTGTTGTTCATTGAGCTACGTCGTTCTATTTACCTTAGCATTGTTAATATCCAGACTGTTGTGCATCAAATTCATCACAACAACGAACCTGCTTTCTGCCTCTAACAATATAATAGGGTTGAAATCTTCTATTGCGGACTCCTTGGTGTTTTTTTAGATACTAAGTGAAACGTTTATATGTATATTTCACAAAAAAAAAATTGTGCAATTTCGTTATCATATCTGCAAGAAAAATCCAGAAATCTGAAGCGCTGGATTTCTTTCTGACACCTTTTATAAGGACTGTTTCGCACTTCTATTTGAAGTAAATCTTTCCCCTTTGAGTACAATTCGAGTCGGAAGTCGCTGTTTAATGATACTTAAATACAACTTTATTCAAGCTACAAGTAAAAGTAATCATCAAAACTTGTGGAAATACACGTTTTCCTCAAATCTCTTAGAAAATTGAAATGATATATCAAACAATAATTAGTTATTTAAATAATAAATAAAATATTAAATAAATATTTTGCAAAAAGTTTATTAATTAACTTACTAACGACTTTCATTAGGAAATTTCCATAGACAATTCTTTGCTTAGATTTTGGTGTTCATACGAATAACTTAACCGATTTTTTTCTGCGTGTCTTATTCATTATTATTTTTTATGTGTGGAAAATCCCTTCGAGCAAGGTACATCAAAAATTAAATTCATCAAAATTCTAAACATTTTTTCCAAGGACACTATATTTTAGATGGAGAATGGAAAATATAAAAAGCCTACTTCTCATCAATTTTCATTTTATTTTGTAGGATATATTAATGCAGACTCAAGTGATATGTAAGTATGAATCACGATTCCTAGAAGGTGATTGTACATAATACTGACTTTTGTTATGATTGAATAATTATGTGTTCTAGTGATGAAATGGATCCTTAAATTTCTATTCCGAGTTATATGTGGTTCTTTGCTATAACAGTTTCGTTTTTAATTGGTTCATAATCTAAATTTTAGTGGGTTTGATCCGGTTCCCACACGGTTTCTTGACAAAGCTGGGAAATCCAGTTCTATATTAACCTATTTTCTGTAAACATAGTACCTATATAATAATCACGACCTGCTTTTTTATTCACTCTTAACCTCAACTGCCAAAAGGAAACATTTATAGACACATATGGCAGCTACCAGTGAAGAAAATAGTGTGTATTTTGGGCATGTTAAAGAATAAGAAACCAAAAATCAACATGGATACCTTGACAATTTGAAGGCTGTTATAGAGGAGAGTAGCATTTTTACATGGCGTTTAATTAGATCAGCTATAGGCAGCTGTGACAATCGAGGAGGGGGGGGGAATAAATAAACAAGGGCATTGGCAAGAATTACTCCGATGTCGACCCTCTGTATTTTGGCCATGTTAAAAAAAATGAAACCAAAAGTCAACATGTTCAACCTGACCATTTGAAAAATGTTTTGGAGGAAAGCAGCTTAGCTGTTATGACATTATGTTAGATCAGCTACATGCAGCTCTTACGAGGGGGAGAGAGGGAAGGAAATAAACAAAGATATTGTCAAAAAATAATTTCATGTCAATCCTCAATTATAGTCCGAGAATTATAACTCTGCAAAAGAACCTTAGACTTACTCACTGTCTTTTATGAGCATACATGAATGTTCAATCAGGGTTTGAGTATAATATAAAGCACTAAAAGATGCATTTTACAAGTCAGGAGTTAAATAATTGTCACAACTGGAAAAGAAAAGAAAATCCATTCTTCAGATTACCAATTCCAAAAAAAGCGGGCCAGCTAAAAAATACCTACGATTTATATCCATAGTAGCTTATCTCTGCTATTTTTCTTGTTGCCAGCTGTTAATTATATTTTAGAGAATAGTTATGAATTATTATATACATTTAGTGTTAGATCGGTCAATAAAAATAACTGAAAAGACTGTCTTATCAGTCCGTTCCAAATAAAATATGTCCGTCCTAGGACCAGTCCTTACTGTTCTTTTTTGCTAACTACAACAGCTGAAACAATGTAATTACTAATTATGTTCCTATAACATTGATTATGTTATTTCATCTGTTTAGAATGGTGCTAGGTGATGTCATTACCTGTCTTTTCATACCTAGTAGTTTCATCCCCAGTGAATGAATTTCCTGTAAAATTCATCCCCGGACATTTCATTCCCACTTTACATATGGATATTTAGTGACGTCATACGGTTTCAATTCAGATATGAAATTAATTAAGCCATGTTCCCAACTTTCTAATTTTTTTAATTGGCTATACTTATTTTTTGAAACGTTTGAAAACAACATTTATCTATAGTCTTTTCAACGTGATGATTTATAAGGACATTCCGGTTTATTTTGCAAGAGAATTAAACAAAAAAATATATATCAGGTAGCACCCTTTTCTCCATTTAGCAGGTCAGAAACTTGTTCCAACCCAATACATCACTCATGTGTTCTCAGGTATTATGTTGTTTTAGGATAATCCATAAACCGCCTACGTTATCATTTTGATAAGAAATACTAATAATATTTATCAATCTTATCTCTGATTTCGCAAACGTTTCTGATTAATCATTAATCCTAGTTTGCTTGTGTTTCGTTTCTCCACTTAACTAATTATTGTTGATTTAACTCTTTTAGAGTAATTTGTTAAAATTATATCTATTCTAAAGGGTATTACATCATTTCTTTATGTAATCATATCCTCACAAAGTTAGACACTTCATTTCATCAAAAAGTAATGAGATGATTTAGTGATTAATCTAGCATGAAATGACTCTTTCAATTATTCTCTTTTGTAAACAAAGTCTTAAAAAGAGCATTTATGAAATGACGAGTACTAGAATGATCAATGGTAGCTCATTGAAAAAATAAATAATGAACCCACCTACTTTTTTCATATTTGTATGAATCGCTTCCAGGAAAATTGGGGAAATTTTTTTTTGCCCAAAGGACAATATCCCGAACGGACATTCTGCCGTAGGACTATTTGATACCTTTTACTGACAAATGATATTTAACATACTGGGTTGATCTTATCTAATGGTGCACATTTTATTTTTTTCAATTTTTCATGAGTAAAATTTAAACAAAAGGTTTTGTGAGGATATTTATATAAGAAAATCATCTGAAATTGGTGCTCGGTAAAACTTTTATTCAATATGGAGTCTCTAATAATTGCCTCATTAAGGGGCTTAAATCCCTTGCAGGTCTTAACTATATAGTCAGACTTGATCTTGGTCCACTCCTTCTTGATGGAAACCTCTAGAGACAGGACAATCCTCTGGGAAGTAGCACACTCACTCTCCTTCAGATGCGCCTAGATAGAAAAGTCCAAGGGGTTTGCGTCTGGAGAGGAAGGCGGCCGCATGTTCAGTTCTCAATAATCTGGAAAGTTGTCTCTCAGGAAGGCATGGGTCTTAGCAGCGTGATGACACGGGGCTTCATCTGGAGTGAAAGCAGAGTTGTCCCCAAACTTTTTTCCGGCCCAATGTAGGACTTTCATATCCAGAATATCGATGTAAGCATCTGCATTGAGCCGTTCTTTCCTCTCCACCATAATAGGAGGGCATACTTCCCTTGTACTGGCCACAACGCCCAAGACCATGGTGTCGGCTGGATTTTTTGGTCTGAAGACATGTCTCACTGAAGCTGCACCCGAGTCCTTGAATATGGACATGCTAGGGCATAACGAGTGAGAGAAACTTCAAAATTTGATTCCTTTGTTGCTCCATTGAACTCTTTCTCGTTTTTTTTTTTTTGTTTTCAATTGAGTCAAAACTTTACATAAGGAATCTTGAGTAACAAAACCTATCTTTCACCGAGTTTGAAGACAATTGACGTATAATTTTCCGATTTATTAAAATTGAAATTAAGTGTACTTCGAAATAAGATAAATCCTACAATGATATATGGATTGTATATGTTAATTCAATTTAAAATGATAGTATGATTTATACGTATTGTTCATATGCTATATATGTCTTACCAGGTAAATTAATTAGTGTTCTTTGGCATAAAAGTACTTATTTATTTATAATATCCATTAAGAATCATGATATAAACACATCCAATAGTAAGTGGTTCAAATATAGTTTGAACCTTTACCGTTAAAGTATTTCAAATAAATTAAATAATGAAGAAATTGTATTTGAAGGTAACTTCTCTTGCTGATATTATACTTGTTCGTCAATTAAGGACTATTTTTGAACTATATGAATAATTAATCATGTCGATTAATAATTAATTGATGACGGAGAAATGATTAGCAATTTTCCCTTAAGACTCACTGCCGTGTTTGTTTATTTTTTAATTTATTTAAATACAATGCTAAACATTCAAACAACATTCGAACCACAAATTACTGTCTATGATATGCGCTGACATGGTCCGATTTCTAAGCCCCAGTAAAGGACTGACCTTCAATTTAGGATCAGTTGTTGATTTTGACAGCCGTCGTTAGATCTTGTGGTGAGGGAATATTATTCATCAAATAAGTTATTTTATATTTTATAGGGAATATATTTTTTCATGTGAATTAGATTTATCTTGGATATTTATTTTAAATTATTGTACATTTAAAATAATTACGCATTCAAATGAATAATTCGTTATTAGTGGGTTAGTTAATTATGTATTATATAATTTACCTCAAACTTCAAAAATACATGTTGTTTTATGAAATATTTTTAAAGGCGGGTGATTTTGAGCTTTAAGACAACGGGTGTACATAAAAAGTAAAGACCACTCGAGAATATCTGTAGTTGGATACGTCAATGCATGTTGTTGCCTTTATGGTATCTTGCTACCTCGCATCCAAAAAGAAACTTAAAGAAGCCCCAAAATTAGTTGGTAGTATTTGGCTAATTTATCACCCCATAATTATTGAGAATGGTTCACAGCTTCACAAGAGGAAATACGAATCAAACCAATCAACGTTCAGAAAACTCATATGGGAAAAAGAAGCAGACAAATCGATAGCTGACAACAAAATACAATGTAACTTTTGGTGCCCCGTAATTTTGTCCTAAAATATTTTTCCTCAGGACATTTTGTTTTAAACCATTTCGCCTTTGGACATTTCGCCTCAAGGATATTTCGCCTCAATTATAAATAAATTAAGTTTATACGTCATTAGTATTTATTTTTGGTTGAAAATGATGCTCCTTATGATTTTTTTAAATCAAAATATGCAATATTTAATGTAATCAAATACCTTAAATGTTTGTTTTCCGTTCAAATAATAATTGAATTATTCAATTATGATACTGATAATTACTTATGGAGAAGTGATTAGGAATTCTTCTATTCCAATCGTTACCATGTTTATTTATTTTTGTTTTTTTGTAATATACTAATTTTATTACCTATTTTGTCTTCGGTTCAAATTCATTACATAAAGATATTTTATTGTTGTTTGCATTGAAATTTTGAGCCATAATTCTATCATTTTTCCAAAAGAAAACAAACTTTTAATGCGTTTATAGAAATACACAATACATATTTTGATTAAAAATTCCAAGGGAAAATTTATTTTAACCAAA
This sequence comes from Lepeophtheirus salmonis, assembly GCF_016086655.4. NCBI lineage: Eukaryota > Metazoa > Arthropoda > Copepoda > Siphonostomatoida > Caligidae > Lepeophtheirus > Lepeophtheirus salmonis. Next base: position 4,035,908 of record NC_052138.2, on the reverse strand, counting down.
AATGACAAAAAATGGCGTATAAATCTCAATTATTTATATATTAAGGCAAATATCCTTGAGGCAAAATGGTTTAGTCAAAATGTACTTAGGCAAAATAGTTGCAGGCAAAAATACCTAGCGCCACAATTTGTGTGTTTGTGAGAATCCAATGTGACCTACAAGAAGGTACATGTTGTATATCTAGAAACGGCGATGGGCTCGTAACTTTCAATGATTCCTCACATTACCTATTCTTGTTAAATAAATTTGGGGTCCATGAACGCACAAGCAAAGATGATCACTCCTGAAATTTGAATATAAAGATCATCGTTAATGTATCAAAATATTATATCAATGAAATTTTGGGTGTTTATATTATTAATAGATTAGATAAAAAAAAAATTAAATAAAAATCCTCCATGTTCTGGATCTTTGTTCAAAAGTGAGTTTTTGTTGAAGCACCATGTTTGTATTTCCTTTTGAGTACATACAATAAGGAGTTTTTGTCTTCTGCTTCCCCAGTCCTTTAATGAAGAAAGGAAAATAATGGAGTAGAATTGTCAAATGTTTTTTTAGGACGTCTCAAGAGTATTTTCAGATTGATGGATGTCCCCTAATGACCAATCGTATGAGAAATTCAATTAGCTAATGTAATTCTCTAATGGTATAGAAATCAGGAACAGTAATCTTACCCATTATATATGGAGTAAGTACTCTTTAGAACCTTTTTGTAATGAATACGCCTACCATTTAGGGTCCTTATGATGATCTCAAATGAAATCATTAATATAATAAATGATGGAGTAAATTGTTTCCATACCCAAGGAGCCATTTTTAATTTAGATTCATATCGCGGCAGCGATTATTTACTAGCTTCAACTGTGAGCATCATTGTTTTGTGTATACATACATTTGAAACTCCAAGTTGTTTTAATTAATCAATCCGCGTGGATTTTTAGGTTCTTTGTTGTGTTTTTCAGCATCTATTGGTAGTACAAGAGATTGAAAATGGAAGGAACACAGTAATTTGAATAATGAGAGGAAATCATTTGATCAAACCGCCCCTCTTGAAGATTTATCTATAGGGAATTCCGTAGTCTCTCCAAAATACCTTCTTGTCGTCAGCAGAACAGTGGCTTCCTTACAAATTCTGTAGTGGCTCCCTAGAAGTTTGAAATTACACAAGTAGTAGCCCACCCTACTATTTTATGTCTCAGAATAGGGAAGAACGTGCAGTATTAATGAAGAATGTACATTTAGAGTTGTATAAAATATGACTTAAAACGAGTGTGATCATGTATGACGTAAGCTAACACTACTAATTATTTGTAGGCAAGTCACCGAGTGGTCCATTAAAATCCAAACACATTGAATTTTAAACTTCAACAAAATATAATTAACTACTAATAGAATTTCAACAAAATAATACTATAAGCAGATGGGTTTCTAAGCTCTCTTTATCATAAATATAGCCGCCCTTAGCGGCAATGATGCTTCCATGCGGTGGAGAGCCCATTAGCTGCTGCGGATACAACCTTCTATCATGGCGTCCCATTACTGTCTGACATTGGCATTGAGAGGGTTAGTATTTAAATGACGGACATTGAAGGCATCAACATGCACTAAAAAGGTGAAGTCGAGGGAGTTGGCATTAGTTCTGTGGGGGGGGGGCAAAAATATCAAGAAGAGTTCAAAAGACTCATTCAAGAGAGTTTTGCAACGGAGGAGATGAGTTCCTTTCATTGCTAGTATCAAAAGTGACCTCTCCACCATCACAAGGCTCTTTTCACCCACTTTTTGATAATTTTCTAGACAGTCTGATGTAAAACTCCCAGATCTCTTGCATAGGCCATCATAGACTTGAGGCTTTTTTCTTTAATTTCTCCGGGTCCAGTTCGACCTTTTTGACAGAACCCTTCTTCTTTTCTAACGTTTCAGACTTGCTGAAGGCGTAAACGGTGGTCCTGTAGACCCCCAACTGCTTAGAGTGAGCAAATGAAAATTTATTGATCACGTTCATGTGTCATTTTCTCGACAGGTACATAAATTAGAGAGCTTAGTTTTATAACTAATTGTTTATATTTTAATATATCGAAATATGAATTAATTTCGATAACTTAACCTTTAATAACTATTGAATTAGTAAGTGTTTTGATTTCAATTTACCACCCAGTATATTTGTAAGTCCTTATTGGACTCGTAGTAAAATTAAGGATCGATATGGGTATAATTCCTGCCTATGTCCTCGTTAGATAGATAATAAAACTTGGGCTTATTTCCTTCCTTTTAAACTTGCTTTCTTGCAGCTGAATTAATCACCTGCCAAACATTATTCCAATTGTCATACCTACATCGATTGCTTTTTTTACATAACAGCGGATCATATTTTTTACTCTCAATATGCAATCATCTTCATGAATGACAGAGAGTAACACTGAGGAATTATAAGTGTTCTTGTTGGAGTCAGACTAGTATTGAGAATTAAAAAGAACTTATTCCCACTTATATCTTTGTTTAATATGAAGTAGGACTTATGTTTATTTATTTCATCTTACAGATAATGTAATGAAACGCCATCCCACCAAAGCTGGGTTTTTTTCTGAACATACGCAAAGTGCTAAAGATTTTCATCAGTGAGTAAACTATTATTTTCTTATCACGAATTCAATTAATTATCATTCGATTTTCAAATTTATTAATTTATTATATTGGTACCATCACAAATACGTTATCTTAAATATAGCCAATACAAAATTAAATTTTGTATTTATTTTATTTTGTTTGTTCATTTTAAAATTCTAAACTAAAACGATCTACTTTAAATAAATAATAGGTTAATTTATATTGTAAAACCTCCATGTATACATTATTTTTTGTTGTCCATTTGATATAAATATAATCAAACCTCTACCCCCTTTTGACACTCTTTAAAATGCAACCATGTGGTATTACTGATTTTGGTAAATATAATACATTTTTTTCAAATGTTTGACATTGTGATTTATTTATTATAATTACCATTGCCATATTTCTTTTTCCACCATAATGAAAATACATACTAAGACTAACTTGCTAATCTTATTCTTTCTTCATTTACATAATTCCATTTTCATATACGTTTTCCTTTTTTCCGTTTGTACAATAATTCGTTTTTTGGATTTTTAAATTTTCTGACGCATTTTCGAATGGACAACCCATATCTTACAAAAACTTTGAGACACGGGGAATTGATCTTGTTTTATGAAAAAATCAACTTATTTGCGAATTAAAAACTTGCCCTCTTGAACCCAGGAATCGGGCCTGATTAGAATGTAACATAGTCCCAACGTATGTAACTCAATATTCTAAACAACTTTTATTTTATGACTAAAGTCCGTATCTGTGTCTGTTTTTAACGTTTTTATAATTGTTTTTCTAAGCGGAGGAACATCAAACACACACATAAATTATTTTAATACTATGTAAGATACATGTCCATAATTGTGTATTGACAATATCAGCCATTTTACATTCTTAGATTGTTTATGACTAATAAAAAGGTTACACGCCTTTTATAGAAATAGCTATTTTTTTTTTACAGAATTCTAAATTTTGAAGAATAAGAGTCTCTTATTGATTTTTTTATAGTAGAAAATTGCAATGCATGTCAAAAGATGTATAACATTTTTATCTCTAAAAAAACCTGATATCGTGTACATGTGTACCAAAATAGTACAAAATCAATTTGGAACTAGAAAATAAAGGTTTCTTTTTGATTAGATACTAATATTATTTTAAAACATTGAATAATATAATCTATTTAATATTATATCAAGTCCTTTGACTGTGATAAATTTATTTATTTTTGTAGAATTTGCTATAAATATAAGTATTTCCTGTCATTTAGTTTTTTGAAATTGTTATATTATCTAAATGCCAAAACATAAAAGCTGGTTATAAAAAAAATATTTGAAGGACCAAATCAAGTAAAAAAATCACTCCATTTCACATATTATTGATATATTTTCTCATTATAGCAACAAGGCTTCTTTTCGAATAGATATTTTCTTGTGATGTAGCATTATCATCCTCAATTTTAAGAACATGTCCGAATTGTACACAAAAGTCATACAATTGGACAATCTTTGATAAATGACGTCCTAATCGATATTTGCCAGTGACGTCATCATACATAGTATACATTATAGTGAAGATGGTGCTATGTACAGGAGGCTTTAAAATTAAGGACTTTTTTCAAGGGCCAGTAACCGGGACAAGATGGGATGTGAGACAGGACCGAGTTTAAGCCCCATATTAAGGACTGATAAAACACCAACATTTTGTAACAGTTCTAAATTTGAAATCTAGTTATGGCCAGGGATGCATAAAATATATCCCACCAGTATGAAACTATACAAGAAACCGAAAATGAACGTGGTATCTCTGATCATTTCAAGAATGTTTTGAAGGCGAGCAGCCTAACTGTCATGAAATTTCATTAGATTAGTTATGAGATATTCTAAGAGGGATGGAGAGGAAGTAAACACAAATCCCACTCCGTATATATGAAGAACATAGGGTACGATGTTCAGTTCTGCATATCAGTCCTAAAAACTTATAAAGTTCGGTCCTTGAGGACATTACTCCACTTCATTTCTTCTTTGTTTAATAAGTTCTAGTACTGACATTAATAAGGACCAACAGTCTCAAGGGCCAGTCCCTCAAAGACTAATAGGACCGGTTTTAAGACTAGTCCGAACTGGACCGAATAAATAATGGCCAACACAATATTAATTACACGTATTAACTATTCGAGTATTAACTATTTAGTTTTAACACTTTACCTCACTCTGTATTCATCAAGGATGAAAAACTTGTCAAATGTTAAAAAAAAGTATATTATTCTCGTCCTAGTATGACCGCCGCTTGGTTCGATGACACGTAGAAGACAGGAGGCTATTAGACCAAGTTTGACAATTCAATGTCTAATTATGTGCATTCCCGGATAAAATTAATAATTGACGCCAACATTTGTTTAACATTATATGATTACACTCAAGATTGTTTTTCAAACTATATTAAAGACTAGTTTATGAAGACAATAAGTAGCAAAAAAAGTTTATTTCCAGTGAATTATATGTGAAAATGACATTTTTATTCAATATGACCTCCCTTAGCCTCAATGCCGGCCTCCAACCTTTGAAGATTGTACAAACCTTACGGGTGTATTCTTCAGACAAGTCAGCCTGGATGACCTTGATGGTGGACTCCAAAGATCTCATAGACTCGAGAAGGGTGTTACAGGTTGCTCATTCGACCTTTTCTTTGAAAGAATAATCCAAAATATTAAGATCAGGGGAGAAGGGAGGCCTGTAGGTTAACCTACGGAATTTTAAAGCCTTTTGGCTCTTGTGATAGGGAGCTCTATCTTCTTGGAATACCTTTCGAACCCCTTTCTATTCCTTCTTGATCCAAGGAACTAATTGTTTCTGAATCAGTGCGAAGCCATAAGAGGTGACCCTCTCGTTGTTTCGCATGAAGATGGGCGGGCATTTCTCCCCATTGGACCTGAAGTTCCCCAAAACCATGACCAAGGCTGTATACTTTGTTCTACATGTCAATTGTATTTCATACACGTTGAGGTCTGAAATGTAACGGTCTGTTTGGCTATGGACCCTGAACAGCCTCGTTCGAGAAGATTATTACCTGTGTGTTGTGTTTGAGCACATTCAAAAGCAGCCTTACTTCAGAAAACCTATCCTCCAATGTGGCCGTCGTAATGAGATGTTTCTTCCTCCTTGCTCTTGATTATGCTCTCAAATCGTCTTTAATCATACTTAGGAGTGTAATTAAGTATCCACTTAAATATGGCACATGGGGTATACCTTGTGTACTGTGGAAGTTATAATTTGTATACGCTTATTGGTACGAGGACTAATTACAGTGACTGCACGGAAAGGGTGCGATTTTAAATCCCAAATAAAGGAACACTACAACCTCAATATTCACCCTTTGTTGTATCCAACACTAATGAACTATTTAGGACTTAATTAGTATGAAGAGCTCTACCTTTTCTCTCATTATAAAAAGGTAAAAGTGTCGAATAAAGTATATTTCATTATAACCTTTTTGCTATCGTAGCTGAAAAGAAATGCAATCTCCTTATTAACGTTCTGATCTTAATTAACTCACGTTAATGGTTAATTACACATAATCATATGCATGTAAATATGTAGCTGGTTACAACTTGATCGGGATACTTGGAAGTGCAGTTGTAAGGACTTTGCCAAGTTACATTTGAGTTTGGGTGTTACTTTGTTATTTCCAGTAGTCACATAGTTATGTTTATGATATCTATCAATCTTTCTTTCTTAAAAAGAAGGAAACAAAAGGCCTAATTAAGTTGGTAAATAGCCAAAGTTTCCAAACTATGAAACTTTTATTTTATTAATAGTAGATGTTTTTTTACGCCATATCAAGATATCATTTGATTTAATTTAATCAACGTTGTTCAGAACATAAATAAATAGACTTAGGATCTATGAACAATCGCTCAATTGTTCACTTTCACCTTTTTAGGAAAAATTCACATTTTACCCTTTTTTGTGGGAAAAATGGCTCCTTTTTCTAAACCGATATGGAATAAATAAAGAACATTTGGTTTTTAGTTGGATTACAGTTCAAGGATGTTTTGCCCCAAGAATTTCACCCTAGAAACTTTCACTTTGTAGGATTTTCACCCTCATATATATATCATAGCAAAAATATATATATTCTATATATAATTTAAGGTCATTTGTAATGCATTTTTGCATTCATTCTCGAATATACCTTACTACACAACGGAGATAACTTTTTGCCATTCGACAGTGGGCAATTCGATGAGGATCGTATATTAATTTTTGGATTAGAAAGTGGGATTCTCCCCCTCATTAAGTACGGGCATTGTGCTTGCAATGGAACTTTCAAGTGCTGCCCAAGCATATAATATCATCTTTTTACAATGAGTTCCGTTTTACTTAAAGGACAAACATGTATACATCATATTTTTGCATTCCATCTAAATCACATGGGGCATAATACCACCTTTTCCTAGTGTTGAAGGAACTAAATGAAGTTCTGTAACAAGAATACTTAATGATTGATTTTAAGAAGGATTTGTTGAATTCATTTGACAATGTTGTCCTTGTAAAAAAATGGACTAAAATGGATTTCAAGTAAAGGAAGACCCATTTTAAGCCCAAATAAAATAAGTCTGAAGATTCATACAATACATGCCGGGGGACCCTTGGAAACCACTGCTTTATATAATCACTATTAAGGCTATAACTTCCAGGGAGTCTGATTTTAATCTTTATTTATATGATCCCTCAGAAAACTCCTGTTTGTTTCCAATTTTCTTCCAGCTGGCTATAAAGTTAAAAAATTAATGGTGTCAACAACGAATTTATATGTACATATAATAATACACTGTTAGAATTTGACGTGACATTCCGAGAACATTCTTCTCATAATTCTTAATGAAGAGCCACATATTTTCCCAAAAAATATAAATATATATTCAACTTTCTAGCCTACAATGCCAAATTTCTAAATAATTTTGTATTATTATACAATATAAGAATAATTTTCATTCCATTTTCAATGTGCATTTTCTAAGCAACGCCTTTGAACTTCAAGTTACATGAAAAATTGATGTCTCAACTCTTTTCATCATCTTAATTGTGAGCCCCATTTTCTTCGGAATAACTTAATTTCTTAGTTTTCCATCGTGTCTTACATATAGGATTGTTTTAGCTCTTGACATTGTTGTTTGCAAACATTGGATAAATATAATATGTTACATTTCAAATCAAATATAACACCATTTGTATTAGTATTAAAATTTAGATACAAATTGATGATCATTTGATAAAAATAATTATTAGTGAGCAGAGGCGTCCGCAGGGGGAGTGGGGGTGGAGGACTATAGCCCCCCCCGAAATCAACAAAATTTTGCTTTTTACTAGAACAAATTTTACAGGAAAATAGAGGTAAAAAAATTACTTTAATAAAAGGTAATTCGGGAAAATTAAAAAAGAGAGGGAAAATTTTAATTTTTGAATTTAAAAACCAAGCTCCCAACCCCTCCTCCCAAATAAATAATTAGGCATATTATCCTGTGGACACCCATGTTGTGTCTAAAAACTTACTAATAACCACACTGCTCTTTTAGTAAGTGACAATTTAATATAACCCATAGACATAAGGCAAAGTATAATTTGGACGTTTCCTTATTCACATATAGTCAAAGATGCATAAAATGTGGCAATAAAAAGCAGTTGTAACCTGTCATGATTTTGGTAATTTTTAAAGCTGTTATCTATATATTAAACGTGAATGTCTGAGTGTTTTTGTTTGTGTGTGAGTCCTGTAGTCATGGCCAAACCAAGAGATGGATTTTCCGGAAATTTTTTCTGTTGGTTCTTAAGGCTCAATAGATTGTTCTGCCGAAAAACATACCAAAATAATTGTCTAGATGAGAACTATATTTTTTATTTTTGTCAAAAAAATTGCCAAATCAAAATTCGCAAAGAAAAATACAATAATTTTGCAAAAAAAGAAGTAAATAGGATTGATTAAAATTGTAAAAAGAAACACAAACCTACCAATATTTTTTCTGTACTTACAAAAACAAAATAAAGTTATGTATATTAATGTTCTCGAAAAAATAACTCGTGATAAATGCCTAATTTTTACAAATATTGCTAGAAATATCTTATAAAATGTTTTGGAAATTGAAAATATTACAAATTACTGATTGAGTCTAAAATTTTATGTCCAAAATTCATAGTTTTGTGTCATTTTTTCTTAAAAAATTAAATATTGACGTTTAATGGAAAAATGAGAAAAATTGATAAGAAAAACGAAAAATTATTCTGAAAATGACAGATATTTCAATTACACAACAATTTTTATTTGTCAAATTTATATGGAAACGAAGCTCAAGACAAATTTCTACAAACTTTATTTCATTTACATTTCCCATATTTTGTTAGAAGTTCTTTTTTTTTTTACACAATATTTTTTTGATTTTGAATAAATTTATAAAACGTAGTTATTCGTATTCAAGTTTTTTGAAACGCCAATCATTTTTTGATTTTTAACTCAACCCCCTATCTATTCTCCATGAACTGGAGAAAAATGTCTCTTTTGACTGTTTGGAGCTGATTAAATAAAACGTCACAACTCATGAACTTCTCTCCTCTCAAATATTCTTCAAATGGTCAGGATTACAACGTTCATTTTCTTTTTCTTTTTTTACATAACGGCAGGACATCATTTATATACTAAAGCAAATAATATAATAAGTAGAGTTTTTTAAATCATATGACCTACTGGTATTTGGCCAAATTTAGGATTTTTTGCTATTTTACTAGAAAACTTAATATTTCAAATTTTTTTCCAAAAAATTTAATTTCTCAATTTTTAAAAGAATTTCTGTGAATACCTATGAGTTTTTGAAATTTTTTATGAACAAATTTAATATTTCAAATTTAAAAAAAATTTGAAATGAATACCTATGAGTTTTTGAAATTTTTTATGAACAAATTTAATATTTCAAATTTTTTGGAAGAAAATAAATATATTTTTGAAATTTTTTGGAACAGCTGTGAGCTATTGAAATTTTTTTTAGAAAAAATTTAATATTTTTTTTTCCATAAAAAAATAAATAATTTTTTAGTGAATAGCAGTGGATTTTTGAAATTATCCTAATATTTTAATTTTTTGTGAGCAACTGTGGGGTTTTTTGAATTGTTTTTAAAAAAAAAATCATTTTGTCTGAACAACTGTGGGATTTTGAATTGTTTTTCCGAAAAAGTTAATATTTTACTTTTTTTTTCTAATAAAAAAAAAGAAATTATAGCACCACTCAATAATTAGCAAATTTATACTAAACAAGATTAGCATAATTTCTATAGCATATTACCTATATACACCATGAAATATGAACTAAATAAACTCTCTGATATCCCATGGCTATGGACCTATATTCTATTCCGATTCCAACAAGGGCTTATACTTACAACTTGACATCAAATCTTTAGAGTTACTCTAAGAATTACTTAGACTACTTTAAAGCTTTAAAATATCTAAAATCCTTATCAAGTCGTATTTACGAAAAGTCGCACCAGTTTTCATGACATATTTTTCACACCTCTATATATATTCATTCTAATTTTAATAACATTTTTTGTCATTTCAACGACCTTTTAATATTAAAATCTACCATTTATAGTCGATATATTAATATGATTGCTCGTTGTAATGACACAACTCGAGTTTAACAAACTGGTCTGGTCTGGTATATTACACAGGTGGAGTAAAGGTGGGAATTTGATTTTACCAATATTAATAATAATAATCCTTTTCGATGACTTCCGCTGCTTTTTGTAATTTGAACAGGTATATAATCTGTGAATCTATTGTCTATTTTTGAATCACTATTGAAGGATATTTGTCTGATTCAACCTATAGAACATATGTACAACCTTCCTTAAATATGTTGTTTTTATGTTTGATCCACCTGATTATGAAGAGTTTATCGACATGTTCAAAAAACAACTAGGAGGAATCACTTCCTATTGACTATTATAAATAAATTTTCATTAAATATTCATTAAAATGTAATTAATATTTACAATATATATATAAATATATTCTAACCGTAAATCCCGGCATTGCCCGAAGTTATTATGTGTCAAGTAAGAGACAAAGCTTGCTTTAATCATAAAAATTTGCTTAATAAGAACTCCGTTTGTGAGCAATAACTGCCCTGAGATTTATAGAAAATGCTTCTTATTCCTTTGAATATAAACCATGCGTCAGAAAAGATTTTTAAAGCCAATTGTTGAGCCTTTAGGGGCAGAGTCGAGACTATGGTTGAGGCACAAGGTGGCCATTTTGAGAATTGAAAGTTGAAAATGTACAAATTAATTGTATTAATTAAGATTTTTTCTACCGCCAATCCCGCAGCCTTCCTGAGGCACTTGGCTAAGTTTTTTTGAACGATTCGCTGACCCACGCTGTACATTGTATCACGTACACTTTTCAGTATGCTACTGAAACATTAAATTTGATTAAATGCAATTCTTTATTATTTTTGATAACGCCTTGTATAGCATTTATTCGTATATTTAATAATTTTTAATTGAGGTTTAGTCAATTTAATTATTTTTTTTTGCTAAAGAGTCGTTCCTTTGTGTTTCCTTTTGATTAGCATTGAGTCTTTTATTTTTCAATGTGAGGACCATTGCTCTAGATAATATATAGAGTAACTAAGTTTTAATTGACTTGAGAGGGTGTCAGCTGTTGTCAGGGTATTTATGCAGGAGCGTCCGTTGGATTATATTATGAGGGGGAGACTGGTTTTTGGAATTCTTTTAAAAAAAATATCTAAAAGTTGTTTTATTTTTACAAAAAAAATGAAAAATCCATAGCTATTCTCAAAAAATTAAGTTTCTGCAAAAAAAAATTCAAATATTAAATTTTCTGGAAATAAATTAAAAAATCAAAACTTAAACATAAAATAATTATTTTTTTTGCAAAAAATTTAAAAAAACCACATCTATTCTTACGAAATTATTTTTTTTGGAAAAAGAATTCAAGAATTACATTTAAAAAAACAATATATATTCCATATAATACTTACAGAAAATTAAGTTTTTCGAAAAAAAATTGAAAAATTAAAAAATTAAATTTTCTAGTAAAAAGCAAAATATCATTTTTTTTTTTTGGGGGGTGGAGGAGGACTATAGCCCTTCTAAATCACTGCTTGCGGACACCCCTGTTATCCTATAAAAATAAACTGTTTTTTTCTTCATTTTCAAAGAATATATAAATTTGTAAGTGTAAAGGGGTCAACAAAATTTTAATATTGTAGCTTTTATTTTATATAATACAAGTAACCTCATCCAAAACTGATAGGCACTAATTTGATTCCCATAATTCGCATAAAGTAATGAATATATTTCATATATGTCATATTTTTATTATAAGGATTTACCAAAATTGTATCTTGTTGAAATCCCAAACTATTAAGATAATTTTAGAATAACAATTTATTTTAGCATTTTAATTGATATTTTCGTCTGCCAAATGGATGGAATAGTTAATAAATGATACCCAAATTTACATGGCGTATCTGTTAACTCTTTATCATGTAATTATATGCATTTTATTTTTAGGGTTTACTTTTTATCCTCTTCACTAACGGATTTATTTCATTGGTCGAAGCAATTTTGGCCTCAATCCTTCATCATCCACTCCATCAGCGTTGACGAGGGAGGAGGGGGATAAATAAATGATCAAGGACATGGGGAAGAATTCCTCCGATGTCGATCTTCAATTATAATTTGAGTCCAAAAATAACTTAAAAACATAAATCCTTTACAAATCCTCAAGGTTACTCTACGTGATCTATGATCACACACACATGTTCAATCCGGTTTAGTATATAATTGCATTTAATGGAAAAGAAAGTTCACTCCTTAGGAATTAACTAATAATTACAACAGCTCAGGAACTGCCAATTTACTCTTCAGTTAGCTAACTCTAAATAAACGTTTGAGCTATGAAATGCACCCGATTTTCATCACTACATATGAGAATGTATATCCCTGTGCTAAATATATGTATTAATACCAAACACAGTATCTTAATGATAGCCAATGAAAAATTTAAAAAAAATCTATTTATATTCGGGCTGCGTATGCTCAAATTCTAAACTTAAGCGATCTACCATAAACTATAATTATATAATAGTTAAATTTCTATTGCAAAAAGTCCTTATTTACAACATTTTTTGTTCTTTTTTGTTCATTTGATGGAAATACAATCAAACCTGCGGACACTCTTGAAAATGCAACTTATAATTGACCATGTGATAATACTGATTTTGGTAAATAAAAAGGAATTTATTCAATTTTTTTCAAATGTTTGATATTGTGATTTATTTATTGTCATTGCCATGGCTGGATTCCCATGTTCCTTCTTCAACCATAATGAAGATGAAGAAGGATATATACTAATAATAACTCACTAATCCTCTCCTTCCTTCATTTACATAATTACCCTTTTCAATTCGTATCTAATATACGTTCTCCCTTTTTCCGTTTGTACAATAATTCATTGTTTTGGATTTTTAATTTTTTTGGTAGCATTTTCAAATCGACAACCCATACCTAAAAAAACCTTTATGATACGGGGAAACAATCTTGTTTTATCAAAAAAATAAACTTATTAGCAAAAAAAACAAACACCCCTTCCGGAGCTGAGGAATCTGGTCTGATCAGAATGAAACATTTGCTATGTACGTAACTATGTAGGATATTATTTAGGTCAATTTGTTACTTTAATGCCAGTTGAGGGGCGTTATTGAGACCAAAGGACTTTAAATTGAATAAAATATCAAGTGCCTGATAATAAATATTTAAGATATAAGTTTAGAAATGTTTTATTAATCTAAAATGTGTCAGAATGAAATTTACACCCGGTATCATATAAATATTTTATATTAATTATAAAGAGTTCATTCTAATAAAATATCCACTTTTGGAACATATACTTTTATCAAATGTTATAAAACATTTATAATTCATTTTACAATTCCTATGAAAAGATTAATTACTCTTATAAAAATAAGGTCTATAAAAAAATTATTATTTTTGTACTTATGTCAAAACGAAATGACAAACGACTTGCCACATATTTGGTAAGTCATCATAAAAAAAATCTTGAACAAAGATTAAAAAAAGCATAAAATCTCAATCTTTTGCTTTTTTAAACTGAGATAAACAATATACACTTAAATATTTCATAGACATATTTGTGTAACTGTGTAAAACTAAGTATTTCTTTGGGAGTTTTCTTCTATATTATTAAAGCAATGTTTGTCTGATAGCTGACTCCTAATTACTCCCGGCAATTTCTGGTTATATCCCAAGAATGAAATAATATCAGTAATAACAAAAACAATGAAAAACTGACTACCTTATTACAAAAATAATAACCCCAAAAAACTTTAATATTTACTATACCAAATCAAGCTTGGAAACTCATTTGCAATTTAAAAAAAAAAATGGATCTATGAGATTCATTTCAAATATCTGAATTTATCTATTTTTAAATATCAACATTCAATATTAGATTTCAAATATACTATATAGGCAGTAACATTAATATTTGTAAATTTTGACATGTGACAATTTGGCACTCGATCCTGGATATGTGTTGTGTCAACACACAACAATCTTGAACAAAAATCAAGAAAAAACAATTTTTTTTTACTTCATATGTACAAAGGTGTTCCGAAAAATTTCCAACCTCAAAGTGAAGATGACATCATTCATAAAGAAAAGTTGCTGATATATGCATTTTTGTGAAAAAAATTATTTTATTTTTCAACATAGTCTCCTTGTAACTATCCACACTTCTTCTTGAGGTAGGAATTTATTCAGACCATCATCCACTATCAGCTGCTCCCATCGGTCAAAACACTCCATTCGGACTTATTTTGTCAACAACTGACCAGATTGAAGCAGATACTCGACCAAAAACGGCTACAATTGACCAATAAAAAGGGTATTGTATTCCATCAAGACAACACCAGGCCACACATTTTCAACGACGTGTCAGAATCTCTGAGGGCTTACAAGGGAGGTTTTATTGCAACATCCTATAGTGCAGACCTAGCACTAAGCCATTGTCCCCTTTTGAAGCATTAGCCAATTTTTCTTGATGACGCAAAAAAGGGCCCTCAAGAGTGGCTTGTGAAAAGGAGCTTTTTAAGTTTTTTACCAATAGGTACAAAGACTTCTTTAATCACAGCATTATGAACTTGCCTTCAAAATGGAAAAAAATTATCCACGAAAACATCGCATATTTGATCTAAGTTGTCAAAATAGAGGGAAAAAACCGCTCGAAACTTTTTACATCTATTTTTAGTCCTGATATGGTCTTTCGAATAAAATATGTAAAATTCTCATTATTTTATTGTGGCAATCAATTTTGGTTACTTTTAATTTAGTGGATGTTGCTTTTTTGAGGTTTGAGAAAGAGAAACTGTTCCAACTCTCCTCGGGTGGTACTACCTATTTATAGAGTAAACATTTTGTTTGTCTAAATAATATTTATTTGATACACATGGGACAAAAAAAAAAAACTTCTTTGCTGCGACAGGACGATACAAGGGATTAGTGGATTAAAGTCCTGATATTCCGTGTGTCTGTGGAAAGATATATATGTTATTAAATAGCGGATCTTCTTCTTCATCCCTAGGAGTCCGTCACCCCCCTTTATGAAATTAAGTAGATGATGGTCCATAATGTTCTTGTATGATTTTTTTGTTCCTTCTTAAGTGTGCATTGTTCTTAGATTGTACTCATTTAAAGATGAAAATCGTTTAGGAATTTCTATTTTTATTTTCAAAAGTACATAATTCTCACACGAAGTATAATTATGTAATGAAACCATATAGGCGCTTTGTTTAATGCTCCAGCCTTACAAATTGTTTTAAATTATATTTTATAATATAAGTATTATAGACGCTAGCTAGTGTTGTGTCGAATTGAGTCGAACTAAACCGAGTTGTTAAGGATTGAGTTGAGTGGATACATTTGACAAGGAAAAAGAGAAAA
Source organism: Lepeophtheirus salmonis (assembly GCF_016086655.4). Taxonomy (NCBI): domain Eukaryota; kingdom Metazoa; phylum Arthropoda; class Copepoda; order Siphonostomatoida; family Caligidae; genus Lepeophtheirus; species Lepeophtheirus salmonis. Next base: position 4,020,273 of record NC_052138.2, on the reverse strand, counting down.
AAATAAGTAGCTACTCATAAAGGACTCCAGGCAAAGAGTGGACACTCAAGGCAAGGAAGGTAGGATTTGGTAGTTCTCAATTCGTATTGGCTTAAAATTTGAAGCTCCTACATGTTCCTCCGGCAAGGCACACAGCCAGTGGTGGGTGGGTGGGGGATAAGTGAAGGAGTGGGTCTCTCCCATAGTGAAAAGAGTAAAAAACGCTTGAGGAACATATCCTAAAGCAGTATTCCTTGTTTTTAGATTGAATGGTTTATTTTTCCCATGACTGCTCTTTCTCTAGAGCTCTAGAGTCCGTTAGCAACTCACAGAGCCGATTTTACCGGAAGCAAAGATAACTGTTCCGGTCCTATTTTTTTTAAATGTCCTTTTTTTATAAGAAAAAAATACTCGTCATTGCCTGGAGTTATTAGGCATTGGTTCCAAAAACCAAGGCTTCCCCAAATATAATAATGTGAACACCCCTGATAGAAAAATTGTATTTTTTATATACTATTTAAAATTTTAAAGAATTGGAATTGGGAATTGGTGGCAGAATTGCACCAGAATTGTGAATTTTTTTTGGAAGCGTCAAAATAATGTACAGCTTCAGAGAAAAAATGTGATTTGATGATCCTGGGAGTACTTCAGCTTTTGCTAAACCTCATCTAACGTCACATTTATTTATTAAATTTTTTATAAAGTACTTCCTTTTTTTTCTTTTTTAATATACGTTGAACTAAATTGCTGCAGGATTTCATAAAATGAATGGAGTTTTGACGTCTTGGCTAGGGGAAGGTGGGGACAAAACCAATGGGCTCAAGGATTTATTGCTCCCAATTTATAGACAAAGTGTAATGGAAATAAAATAGCAAAATTGCCTTTCTATGAAGTCAAAATTATAAATTTTGACCCCCATCCCCTTTAAAAAACATTCAACAGGGCAGAATTGGGGTAATATTCTTAATATATCTTCGAAATAACATATTATGACGCGTGAGTGAACCATATTGAGACAAAACTTAGTGCAAGATTTCATAAATCTTGAATTTTGTAAGACAGTGTCTTATAACTCCTCGAAAAAAAATATTTAAGATATAATTTGGGCTTATACAAGGGTCACTCGGATAGTCCGTGCAAATTCCAAGAGATGACACTAATGGCGCATATTGAGGTTATGTTTAGTTAATAGTGCCTTTTAGAATAACACACACCAACTTTCAGCCAGATCGGTAAATTTCTTTCTCTTTGGTGTTTGAATCGAGGAAGTTGAGTGCACTTTTTTGGGGCAGATTCTTCATGATAACCCATTGTTTAGATTGTTGCCTGGTTTCAGCAATCTAGTTATGTATCCAACGACGCGTAAATCATGTGGATTCTTCTGGAACAGCTGCAAACCGTCCTTGTAACGTTTTTGGTCAAGCTTAAGCATTAGCAGAACTCATCTTGCAGATAGCTTTGTCAGGTCCATATTTTAATACAAAATATTACGTAAACGTTCACTCGAGATGACCACAACCCTAATAATCTCACACACCTTCCCTATTCAGTCATCCATCGACATATAACGGATTTTATCAATGATTTCTGGAGAAGTTGCCTCAACAGGGCGTCCTGAACGTTCAGCGTCACTTGTGCCCATACGGCCACTATGAAATTTTTGAAACCACTTATAAAGTGTGTTAATCAATGGTACAGAGTCTCCATAAGGTTTATCTAGCTTCTTATTAGTCTCCTGATGCGTTTTGCCTTTCATAAAGTAATGTTTAATTAACACACAAAAATCTTTTCCGTCCATTTTTTGAAAATCACTCCACTTGCTTGATTGAATATCTATGATAAACAGAAAGAAATAGACCGATCTGTCTGAAAGCTGCTTTATGTTTTTCCGAGAAATGATACTTACTAAACAATAGCTCGATATGTGCCAGTATTTTTTAAACGATACTCTTAAATAGGTGACATTGTCATTGATTATACAAAACTTAAGCCATTTGAGTGCAAGCTTAGATATTGAGCAGAAAATGAGTCGTACTTTTTATTCATATTTGAACGGCTGAATGGACGAAAATGGAACAATTACCGAGAAAAATATTTGAACGGGCTACAAAGAGGTTCATTTCTTTGTTCATTTTTTATAGTTATCCAAAGATATATTTGACACCAAGAGAAAACTATAAGGACTGTTTGATGTACAAAAATAGCCCTTGAAACGGACTCTATCTAATCAGAAACTGCAAGGATCTTAAATTTTAAACACTTTGTGAAAGTTGAATTTCTGTATAAAAACTCAAATGACTCTGTGACTTCATTTTTATTGGTATAAGCTTTGCTTTGAGGTCGGATTTTTCACAAGAATAATATTTTCAGCCATAATTATTCTTAAAAAACCTATTAAGTTTTGCTGCGTGCATTAGTACACAAGTCATGCCAGACATTGAACAGTCTGTATAACTAAGGGCTCAACAACGTCCATATATCTATTTTTATTCAAATTTCATTTGTTAAAAGTTCCCTTTTTGTCCGCTAGGGTTATCCTGAAGATATCATAGATAAACCTTGTAATCAACAATACAATCTTCAATAACTCGCAAAGGGAAAAATGTATCGTTTAGAAGTAAACATTGTTAAGTCTCAAATTCGACATCTCACGTGTGGAAAAAAGTTTTTACCTATCCAACTAAATTTGGAGAAAAAAAAGATCCAGTGATCTTCGTTTAGTTTTGACAAAATGATCAAATGAACTGGAAGAAATGAACGTCTGATCGAATTTTTTTATGAAATACACAGGAAATGAGTAAACGGGTCCAATACTGGTTTAGTGATAAAAATCAAGTCAACTCAATAAAAATATGAGCTACATTCGTTTTTATTTAAATTTGAAAATCAACTCACCATTGAATTTGAGTCAAGCCGACACAAGCCTAGTATTGACTGGTATGGTATGAATGGAAGTCGTACATGCTATGTACCAACTCCAATGGAATAAAGATTTATTAGAAGGTGTAATTTTTCCTTCATAAATCATTCTATTGACAACTTTTTTTAAAGAATTACACAGAAAAGAAGTGATTGATAAACAACTTTTATTAGTACCTAGTAGGCAAGAATACGAGGGAACAAAGATTTCAAGAGGATGTATATAATGTTTTTGAGACTTATCAAAATTCATAAGATCTTATCAATGATTGAAATCCTCACGATCAGATCAAGTTGCACTTGCTTATGCATTCCTTATACGACATACTCTCCAAATTCATTGAAATATTCCTGATGAAGGTGTGTTGATATTAGAAAGTGATGCCGTGAATCTTCGGTTATAATGTAGTCAAAATTAAAAAAGGGGATTTTTGTGAACAAAAAATTAAGTTTACCAATTCAATAAGGCGTTTTGACTTTTTTGTTCATTATTTAAAAGGCCGAGGGGTGTTAAATTCTCTCTCTGATATAAGTATTTTCGCCAATTGTTAGTGTAAATCGTTTTAAAAATGCAAAATTATGTATATATATATATGAATTTAAATATAATGATAATATTTTCCCTAGACTAATGTTATTGTATGTCTTAATTTAGTAGTACCATATGTCTCGCTCCAGCCGTTTCCTCGCCCTCTTACATAAATCCTTTCTTTAGTTATTATACTGGGAGTCAGTGGCCATCTTGTAAGAGGTATGGATAATGGACAGCTAAAATTTATAGATATAAAGTTCTTGTTACTATAATTAAAATATTGTTATTTATTTATTTTCTTTCATTTTTAAAGCCTAAATTAGCGGGGTTAAACCTTTTTATCTCCATTACCCAATTTCAGAAACTCTGAAGAGCTGTTTTCTACTCCTCAGACTATTTTAAAGTCAGAAAGTTAATGGTTTCTATTTACAATAGAAAATATTTTCATTCTTTTATAAACAACAAACATAAGTTGTTCAAAATTTGGAGTTATGGACGTAGGTCTATGTTTCATTTTGATCAGACCAAATTCCTGGGCTCTGGAGGGCAATTTTTTATTCGCCTATAAGTTAATTTTTTCATTAGACAAAATCAATCCCATATGTCTCAAAATTTTTTTAAAGGTATAAGTAGTCGATTCGAAAATGCATCAGAAAAATCAAAATTCCAAAAACAAAATATTGTACCAAGGGAGAACGTATATAAAATAAGAAATTAAAAAAAATGGCGTAAATGAAGGAAGAAGAGGATCAGTGAGTTAATCTTAGCAATGTATCTTCAATTTTCATTATGGTTGAAGATGGAAAATGGCAAGTTAGTAATGGCATTGACAATAAATAAATCATAAGGCCAAACATTAGAAAAAACTGCTTTGTATTTACCAAAATTAGTATGTTCACATGGTCAATTATATGTTGATTTTCAAGAGTGTCAAAAGGGGGTGCAGATTTGATTATATTTATATCGAATGAGCAGAAAACATTAAAAAGTGCACAATAAATCAATATTTTCGCTTTTTTATTTTATCTAAAGAACAATTTTAGGAAAAAAATTTTAGGACCCTAAAAAATAGATGCATTGGAGAGGAAAATACTAGTTAGAGTTTATTTTAATTCGATATACGTGTACCACTTTAGTAGCGGTATAACAAACAACCAATGGTAATGGACCAAACACTCACAATTCTACAAAACGAGAGTAATTTCTCCTGATGGCCATTCGCTACACCTTTTCTCATCTTATTGGTTTAATTTCTATTTTTGTACTTGCAATAATTGCTCCATGACTTTTGATGGAACGTAATTGACCTATATACGAATATGCCAAAAGTACTTTCACCTATGGTATTCAATGCGTACATAGGTATAGGGCGTCCGCAGGATTATATACAATATAAATATATTTTATATATTTTTTTTTTTGAGGGGATTAAAAATTTTTTTAATTTATTTCAAAAATCTATAATGATAGATACAAAAACTAGATGTTAATTATTAATTTGTTTTGAAACAAATTCAAAAGTTTATGGATATTCATAAAAAATTAATAAAAAAAATCTAGAAAAGGAAACTCTTTTTTTTGTATTCAAAAGTGGGGTTTTCTAAAATTATTATTATTGACTTTTTTGTATTCGCTTTATGGAGCGGAGTCCCCATAACATTTTTCAAGCCATTGCCTGGCTTGAACGGTATTTTTTCCCATCAAGAAGCAGTTTAAAATGTAAGCATAGAATTGTTTTTGATCCATTTTTTGAAATATCCAAAGTAGCGTCATACTTAGTGCAATAACTCATTTAGAATTCACTTTAAACAATTATATTCATAATTTTTGATGGGGTCATTTGGTTTCAAAATTGTGATCTTTAACCGATAATGACGTCTTATAAAGTCGAATTATATTTGGTACAACTCATAATTAGGCGTATAAGGAAGAAAATATGTCCATTGATGAATAACAAAAAATATTAGTATACATATTAAACTTTTTTTTTCTACGGTTTGAGATCGTCTAAATCGGTCAAGCAAACATCTCTGTGAACCACAAAAAATCGGTCTAAGGCGGAGTCTCCACACTAGTAAGTTCCCATAAATAGATAATAGAGCGACCATATTTTGATTTCTAAAAAAGGGAATAACTGCCAAATCAGTGACCCTTTTGGGGCTTAAAGTGCGAGGTGTTTATGTGTCAACAAAAATAAATTGCATTAATTAATTCCTAAAATATATAATAACTTTGGATAAATTAATTACGATTTCATCCCTGTTATTTTTAACTACAAGTTTTATTACGCAACAAACGACAGCTAAAAAAAACAAAAACAGGTTGTACTTTCATACCATGTCTCTAGTGCAAAAATATCGGAGCAACAGAAAAAAAAAAAAAAAATCTCCTTCGCGCCGGTGTTAGTGCCGAGAAGGCTTCAGAGAATTTTGTCAATTTCATCCAGACTGCCTAGAATATCAAGTAGTCCATTATAGCTAAGAAGAACCAAAACTTATACAGCAACGACATGGAGAACTTTTGGCGTGCCTCCAGGTGGACATCCTCCAGCCCTGATCTCAAGCCCAAATTTGAATTCACTCCAAGCTACCACCTTGACAGCAGGGTACGGCATGGGTACAGTCTTCATCGTTAAGTGCTGCCAATCTGTTTGCTCGCGTATCAAGGCTGTTTTTGCATGTGATGGTCGAAATATTGACTACAAAATAAAGCTAAATAGAGTATTTAAACATATCAGCAATTGTTTTTGAATTATCTATTCTTGATTCTATCAAAACTCGTTATTTTGGGTCACCACTTTGTATTATAAGTCTTTTTTTTTTTGTTTTTTTTAAACAAATAACTTTTACTTTTTCTAAATTTTAAATTTGATTTTTATTTTATGCGGATTTTCAATCGACTTAACCCATTACAACATTGACTTTTTATAAATGTTAAAAAATGTCTCCAGACATAATGTAAAAAAATTTGAGGAAAATATATATTAATCCCATTTCGAATCTCATTTACACATTAGACATTAAAGGTCTGGACACTACATTATAGTACAAACAAATGGACAAAGTATCCACCCTTAATGAGGGGTTGTACTATGTATTAGATCCGATTATTCACTGTGAGAGGATTATAAGAAAGTAACACAGTTGGATGACGAGGATAAAGACGACCATCTGAGAAGGTAACAAGTGTTTCTTTTTGGGCTACAGACTGGTGCATCATAGATACTACATATAAAATGATGATGGGTATGTATATATAAGGTAGAATAACGGTGAATTTTTATTTTTCATATTCTTTATTAGTTACATATGTGAGCAGATCAACTACTGCATACTGGGTGGAAACTAAACTTTTTCATAGGTTGCTTATTCCTTGAATGCGTTATATATTTCTTAGAATATATATAGTGTAAATATAATGATATACAAAACTATCTCCGAGCCTGTTACCTGTTTCTCTAATCAATTCTGCCATATTCATCTATTACAACATATAAAAATAACTTACCGATGTAGACCGGATCCGTTTCAATCCAGGTCTGGTCAACACCTGTCTTTATTGACTACGTACTTTCATGTTATTATTTAACTTCATTCGTCTCAACATGTGGCCAGAAATAACTATAAAGATGATTAACATCAGGGTTTTATGGTGGCCCCTTTGATATTCTCCTAGAAAATGATATTTCTAGTAGTAATGGAAGAATTCCAAAAAAATCCAAATGTCCATTTCGACACGATTTTAGTAAAAATTGCAGATACCGATTCTTTAATATTTTAAATAATAGTTAAACAATACAATGATAATATTTTCAAGGAATTATTTTTGCAACAAAATCCATAAATTAAATTTTTTTTAAAAAAAATTCAATATTAAATTTCAAATATATAAAATTTTTGAAAAAATTTTCAAAAATACAATTTTATATTTAATTTTTTTTCCAAAATCCACAACTATTCAAAGAAAAAACCATGAAAATTCTCAAAGAATTCCAAAAATCCAAAGTTATTCACACAAAAATAATTTTTTCGCAAAAACATTTCAAATATTAAATTTTTTTACGAAATAATTTAAAATTACATCGTTATTCCCAAAAAATTTATT